>NC_051226.1:897137-927137 GCF_015220715.1 Pygocentrus nattereri
ATTAAACCCTATGGATTAAGAACGGGACGTCACTCAAGTTCATATGCGTGAAGCCAGACGAGTCAATACTTAGATGCTGTTTCTGGGTTCTTCACTTCCAAAGCTTTACAGTTCTGCAGTAGAACGTTTCTGTAATGATGGCTTTGCTTTAAACATCCACTCTATAACAGTTCAGATGGGGCTTTTCAGAAAGTGGGTCAAAAGCTTTTAAAGCTGTGAGTGTAAGACCACTCATTAACTGATTCCCACTCACCGCTGACATCTTTATTGATTTCAATTATAGCTATTGTTACCATGGTAACATGCTTCCCAAAGGCTTGGTGAATTGAATATTCATTAAGCATTAAATTTGTGCTAAAGCAGGTAAAAATGTAGCAGTAATATTAATTTTTTGCCAAAAGAACACATTTATGTAACTTCAAGGTAAACTAATTAGAAATTCTGTGAAGAATTTCATTAAAAACGGATCAGATATGAGCTACAAGCGTCCAGCGAGTGCTGTAAACGACTTTCAGAAGTGCAGCTCCTGCTATTAGTTTCATTCAAGTCCCAGTGTGGCTTTAACTGCTTTAATATTGATCAAAATACAACAAGTGTGCTTTTGAGCTCGACTGCTCTGACTAAATATGAAAGGTTTAATCGTTCAACACACGAGGCCTCTTATCTCCACTGCAGAACCCTGAGCACAAGAACATTCGCACTAGAACTCTAAAACTGGATGTCTGAGATGTGGAATAAGCTTTGGTGGACTGATGAGCCTAAATTTGAGATGGTTGGAAGAAAGAAAAGAGCAGCATCTGCTCAGAACGTAGACAGAACCCTGTAACTCCAGGGAGAAGTTTTGAGATGTTCAGATTCAAAGATTTTGCAAAACTGAAACGTGGAACTTTTATTGCCACACAATTTTTATTATTATTTACTTTACTGTTTAATTTAAACCTACTGAACCTAAAAAAAGTGCTGGGACTCAATCAGGCCTCAAAAAAAGTGGTGGGGACATGTCCCCAGCATTCCCAGCGTTCCCAGAGTCCCCAGGATCAATTACACCTCCAGTGCTGACAGAGTTGCTATTATTTTTTGATTTCCTTCTTCAGCCACAGTGATATTCCTTTAACTCCAACAACAAACCTTCAGAGAAAGAGAACGAGCTGCTCTCTTCACTTTAAACATGAATCATGGTTTTGAATGACACCTCTCAGCAGTTTAACATGCAGGTCTGACTTATGTTTGTAATAAAAACAGGACGGTGTGAAATAGTGGCGCGGTGACTCAGTGGGATGGACAGCCGTGTTCCTGTGGACAGATATTTCATTAACACGCCTCCTCAGAGAATAACACTTAATAAAGAGAAGGTATCTGAGGTCAGGAGCTTTTCTCAGGGACGTCCTGTCCAACATCTGGAAAGCATAACCCTCGCTGCTGACGGCTGACGCCGCCAAGAGAGGCCCTTTTCTCCAGGATGAGGAACTGAATATTACAGATGGGCTCACCTGGGCTGGTAAGCGCATTCACACTGCTGTGGGTCTAATTGGCCTTAATATGCTAATCCTAATACCAATATGGTAACACAATAATTGTGACAGCTTGCTGGACTGTGATAATCCAATGCCAAATTCATCAATACACTGATGCTTGTCTAATTAGCCTTAGTATGCTAAGCCTAATATGAATTCACTAAATACACTGATTTGTGACTATTATAATCCTAATATAACTTTATTAATACACTGATTTGTGACTATTATAATCCTAATATAACTTTATTAACACACTGATTTGTGACTATTATAATCCTAATATAACTTTATTAATACACTGATTTGTGACTATTATAATCCTAATATAACTTTATTAATACACTGATTTGTGACTATTATAATCCTAATATAACTTTATTAACACACTGATTTGTGACTATTATAATCCTAATATAACTTTATTAATACACTGATTTGTGACTATTATAATGCAGTCTTGATCCTCTAGATGATGTATGTTTATATTTTCAGGGAAAGAGGCGCATCTGATACTGTCTCACCTAGAAATCTGTTAATAATCTCAGCAATCTGTTCATAATCTCAGCAATCTGTTCATAATCTCAGCAATCTGTTAATAATCTCAGCAATCTGTTAATAATCTCAGCAATCTGTTCATAATCCGACTAATAGATCAATCGAATACGTCCATGTAAACACCTCAGTCGGAATAGTTACTATGCAATTAAACGTGGTGGGTAATTCTGTAAATAATCCGTTAAATAGAAGAATAATATCCGTGTAAACGCCTGTATCCGATTACATTCCCTATCGGAAAGTTTCAGTCCGTTCTGCATGAGCGTCGCGTCACAGTGAGAGTTTATACCGTTCAACACGGCGGAGCAGAAGCTGGTCTGCAGAGGAGACGAAGTTCATGCTCTGATCTTTAAAAGACGGCGGTGGGACGGACGTCCAGCTTACGCGTCTCAGAGCACGACGTCTTCCTCTCGGCCTTCTTTAATAAGGACGTGTGAAGGACGTTTTCCTGAGTCTGACGTCATTTTAAAGCAGTTAAAACACAAGCACTGCTCACTGCTGCTCATCTCACTCTGACTGGACTCACGTGATGCTGGTTGTCATGGCAACGTCCACTCTAAGCGGTTCTCCACGCATGCGGGTCATTTTGCATCTGATTACTTGTACTGAGCATGTAAACGAAGATTTTCCATCAGGTTGTTGAGCAGAGTGAGAATAAACACCTCAGTCTTAGTCTGTAATCGGAACGTGTTCAATCAGATCGGCAAAAATCTTTGCATGTAAACACAGACACTGATTCATGAGTAGTTAGCCTTGCCTTGCTAATTCTGATAGAAACGTATTAATCCTTATCGACCATAAAGACAACAGCCAGGTTTGTTTATGCTGGTCCAGCTTTGGTTGTGATAAGGTAATCAAACCAAGCTAATGTGGCTAACTTAGCTTATTGACATAAGCTAAAACACTTGGAACATTTTTTGTAATCATTTTTTTTCTAGTTAACATCTTCACAATCATGTATGTGTACATTGTGCATGTCCTGCACTAAGCTAATTCTTTAATATAGCAAATATGAACAGGTATGGAGCTTTGGGGCAGCTTGTCTCAGTGATTCGGGGGCAAGTTGTCACATATTCACGTGAGCCAGAACTGTGATTCTGATTACTGAAGTCTGAGATCAGATAACCCAGAACATACTGGGATACACATGAAATGCTCAATTGGGAAGATTGTTTGAAAGGAATGTCCAGTTGTTGTAGTTGGGACCGTTTTAATGAGCTCTATCATAATCCAACACTGACCCAGTGATCAATGATCAATCAAGTTTAATGATTAATCAAGCTTTTTTTCTGAAGTGGCATTTAATTTGGAATTTGAAGCAAAAAAGCTAAAAATAACCCAACACTGAACTGATTGTACACAGTACAGCGTCTAACCCCACATCGTGTGACAATTTCCCCGCTGATGGGGCAACTTGTCCTGAGTGCACACTCACTATTCAGATGCTTATACGTCTGTACTGAACTAAGATATGAAAATATGGTGAATACAAAATATAAACCTGAGACTTCCTTCTTTCATTTCGTACATAATTTGTCACCTCCTGATCTACTGGTCCCATGATATAAAGTGTGAAACGTTGACAGGATGCTGGGTCTACTGCCCCGATGTTCTGTAGCATCTCTGCATGCGGTCTATTCCAGTCACAGTAACGATGGAGGCTTTACATGCAAATCTAAAGAGATCTGCTCGACTCACGAACCACAGCAGTCTCACATAAACTACCCCATTCTCTCCTTTTCAACCATAAACGACTGAACATTATAGGAATTTAATACTTCGGCACGTTCAAGAGGAGCAGCTCAGCCTCTCAGAGTCCCTGAAGGAAAACAGATGACAATCAAATCGAAACCAAAGCAACTTCCTGCTGCGACAAAGACGCCCTCACTCTTTCAGAACTGCCATCACTCCTACAGACAGAGCGACATCTCGGATAGCGTTTCAGCACGGCTGGATTCTCCCAGCAGAGTTGGTAATTCGTTCATCTACACATTTCCTAGTGTTATGCAAAATGTAGAGCGGAGCGGCTGAGATACTTACATTTTTTAAATATTTGAGCAAGATTATGACCTTTGCTGGTATAAATCAGCAGTATAATAATAATAATAATAATAATAATAATAATAATAATAATAATAATGATAATAAGGCCATAAGCAAAAGGTACGTGATGTGATTATCAGGAGTGCTACATAAGAGTTTCCTGCTGTTGCACTCTTCAAGGGCTGCATTGGGCTGCCCCAAATAGCAAGTGTATGCTGACCCAGTGTTGGCTCAATGACATTGTTTATGTTGACATAACGTCTCACGTTGGGCCGACATTGTGATCAGTGGGCTTGCATTGGCCTGATGTTGGCAGACATTAGACAGCGGACACACACACACACACACACACTAATGATTGGGTTATATACCATATATACATACACTGTAATATTGTTCATAATTCATACCTACGTTTGTAATAAGCTGTATTCTAGGTCTATGAACATTTCCCTTGCTGATATCATTCTTTGCACTTTGCACATCTTTCATGCTGGTGTGACTTCCATCTAAAACCCTGGTTGCCTCTGGAGATGGTTCTCAGGTCTCTGAAGGACCAAGAGGGGCTTCACAGCAGAACTAAAAGCCCTCCTTTACTTTAATCTCAGTAAAAAGCCCCTCACGTTCATCACACGATGAATCACAATGCGATCTGCAGCTCGGCTCGGGCGCCAGCGCTCAGCCTAACCCTGATAAATCTCTCACACGGGGAACCGAAACGTCCATCACCCTCCACGCGCTGCCGTAGCGGCATCTGAGCCGCGTCTGGCACTTGATTAGATGGCCTGGTTCTCCTGTTCTCATTCATCTCCCTGAGCCGTCATGAAGCCTCATATTTATTAGCACTTGTCAAAGAAATCACGAGTTCAGAGGAAGAACAACCCAACGTGCGACAGAACAACTGACTCTGTGAATACAGGGTTCCTTGGAACGATGTCTTACTCTCTTAAAAAGATGGTTCTTCAAATGTTCTACAGTGAAGACAATGATTCTATGTACAATCATGAACATTGCAAGAACAATTTGCATTATAAAATGGTTCTTCAGCTTGGTGGAGAATGTTCTGTATATGGTGCTTTATAGAACAGTTTTGAAAATGATTCTATATAGCACCAACAAGGTTCTTCTAATGTTATGATGTTAAGCCTGTAACAACAGAAGAATCCTTTTAGGTGCTATATAGAACCCTTTCCCAAAATGTTTTATACAGCATCATAAACATCATTCTCCATGAATCTGAATGTAAAGAAACCTTTGATCACGCAAAGGGTTCTTTGAGTGTTCATGGTTCAACTTAGAACCATTTTTTTACAGAAGAATTCTTGAAGAATCATTTTTAAGTATATATCTAGCACCAAAAAGGCTCAGCTACTGGTATGTCAAACCTGTAACAACAGCAGATCCCCAATATAGAACCATATACAGCAAATTCTCCATCAATCTGGAGAACCATTTCACCACGCAAAGATCCCTTTAAGCACACAAAGGGTTCTTTGAGTGTTCATGGCTCTACACAGAATGAAAAGAACCATCTTAAATCATTTGTAAAACAATATTACAACAATCCCGTAATGAAATGTTCAGTATGTCAGTAAGATGTGAAGTCGCTGAGCGCTGAACGGGACCACGTACGGATCATGGAGCATGATGTTTATTCACAGTAGCTTTTATTAATATTAGCTGCACTTACGCTTTTGGATGGATGTCCTCTAAAAGGCTTATATTCCACATATTTCTTCTCTTTTCCACCACGTTTGTGTAATTATACACAAAAACTAACATGATTCATTTTATATGAAGGTTCCCAAACTTCCTCTTTATTCCTGAGAATTAAACATATTCAGCTTCTTCCCTAAACACCCCGACTGGGCTGTGGGCACATTTTCAGACTCTCATCATGTTGATACAGTACAAGGAATTCTCAGGAGAACATTCATGGACTGCGAGAGCAGGAAGAACATTTTACAGTTAGAAGAACATTCTACAATGTTTTGAATGGGGGGGATGTTCTAGAACTGTGTGAATGAGGAAGAACATTGTAGGACAGTATGGATGGGGGGACGTTCTAGAACTGTGTGAATGAGGAAGAACGTTGTAGGACAGTATGGATGGGGGGACGTTCTAGAACTGTGTGAATGAGGAAGAACGTTGTAGGACAGTATGGAAGGGGGGGGCGTTCTAGAACTGTGTGAATGAGGAAGAACTTTGTAGGACAGTATGGATGGGGGGACGTTCTAGAACTGTGTGAATGAGGAAGAACGTTGTAGGACAGTATGGATGGGGGGACGTTCTAGAACTGTGTGAATGAGGAAGAACGTTGTAGGACAGTATGGATGGGGGGACGTTCTATAACTGTGTGAATGAGGAAGAACGTTGTAGGACAGTATGGATGGGGGGACGTTCTAGAACTGTGTGAATGAGGAAGAACGTTGTAGGACAGTATGGATGGGGGGACGTTCTAGAACTGTGTGAATGAGGAAGAACGTTGTAGGACAGGATGGATGGGGGGACGTTCTAGAACTGTGTGAATGAGGAAGAACGTTGTAGGACAGTATGGATGGGGGGACGTTCTAGAACTGTGTGAATGAGGAAGAACGTTGTAGGACAGTATGGATGGGGGGACGTTCTAGAACTGTGTGAATGAGGAAGAACGTTGTAGGACAGTATGGATGGGGGGACGTTCTAGAACTGTGTGAATGAGGAAGAAAGTTGTAGGACAGTATGGATGGGGGGACGTTCTAGAACTGTGTGAATGAGGAAGAACGTTGTAGGACAGTATGGATGGGGGGACGTTCTAGAACTGTGTGAATGAGGAAGAACGTTGTAGGACAGTATGGATGGGGGACGTTCTAGAACTGTGTGAATGAGGAAGAACGTTGTAGGACAGGATGGATGGGGGGACGTTCTAGAACTGTGTGAATGAGGAAGAACGTTGTAGGACAGGATGGATGGGGGGACGTTCTAGAACTGTGTGAATGAGGAAGAACGTTGTAGGACAGTATGGATGGGGGGACGTTCTAGAACTGTGTGAATGAGGAAGAACGTTGTAGGACAGTATGGATGGGGGGACGTTCTAGAACTGTGTGAATGAGGAAGAACGTTGTAGGACAGTATGGATGGGGGGACGTTCTAGAACTGTGTGAATGAGGAAGAACGTTGTAGGACAGGATGGATAGGGGGGGACGTTCTAGAACTGTGTGAATGAGGAAGAACGTTGTAGGACAGTATGGATGGGGGGACGTTCTAGAACTGTGTGAATGAGGAAGAACGTTGTAGGACAGTATGGATGGGGGGACGTTCTAGAACTGTGTGAATGAGGAAGAACGTTGTAGGACAGTATGGATGGGGGGACGTTCTAGAACTGTGTGAATGAGGAAGAACGTTGTAGGACAGTATGGATGGGGGGAC
The DNA here is from genome assembly GCF_015220715.1 of Pygocentrus nattereri. Classification (NCBI taxonomy): domain Eukaryota; kingdom Metazoa; phylum Chordata; class Actinopteri; order Characiformes; family Serrasalmidae; genus Pygocentrus; species Pygocentrus nattereri. The sequence goes on from NC_051226.1 coordinate 904,661, forward strand.
GTTCTAGAACAGTGTGAATGAGGAAGAACGTTGTAGGACAGTATGGATGGGGGGACGTTCTAGAACTGTGTGAATGAGGAAGAACATTGTAGGACAGTATGGATGGGGGGACGTTCTAGAACTGTGTGAATGAGGAAGAACGTTGTAGGACAGGATGGATGAGGGGATGTTCTAGAACTGTGTGACTGAAGAAGAACATGGCAGGACAGTGTAATGGTTTGAATCTAGAGAAAAATCTAGCATGGTTTGATTTGGGGGAACATTGTAGAGCAGTTTGCACAGGAAGAACATTGTACAGCATTCTGAATGGTGGATAACATTCTAGAAGAGTTTCAATGGAGAGAATAGTTTGGAATGTGAATGGGAAAAACATTCTAGAGCAGAGTGAACAGGGAGAACTGTCTGGAACACTTTAATCAATGTAGCACATTCTAGAATGCTATGAATGGAGAGAACATTCTTACAACCGTGTGAAGAAGGAAGAACATTGTAAAATGGTGTGAATGGAGAGGAAATTCTAGAGCGGTAGAAGTGGGAGATAAAATTCTGGAGACCCCCAACAATCACATGTAGTTTTAAAACAGCAGTAAGTTGGGTTTGTTAAGAGAACCTTAAAGAACTGTAAAGGTGTTCTAAGAACTTCAGGCCTTTTTCTCAGCCTACGTCTAGACTAGAGGTTTAAGTAATTTTAACAAAATTTCATTCCAGGTACTTTTACTCATTTCAGGAAACAATGCAATGACATCACTGAATGCTGCCTACACTCTGGAAAAACAAGGTTCTTCATGGGTTCTTTAGTAAACACAATGGTTCTATATAAAACCATAAACAGTCAAAGACCTGTTTACATGCTTATTTCTTTCTTTGCCTGGTTAAATGAGCCTTTCGATGGAGAATGTGTTGTATATAGTTCTATATCGCACCCAAAAAGGTTCTTCTATTGTTATAAGCATTGAAAGTGTAGCTTATCTGATTAAGCTAATGTTAGCTCTAAACGAATATGCCTGTTTACCTTTATAACATTTTTAAATCTTTAACTATTAACCCACTGGGTTCTGAGGGCATCTTTATTTCCTCTTAAACTCTCCTCTAAAGGTTCTTCATAGAACAGGTTCCTCATCTGTTTCATATCTAAACGCTCCGTTATCTCCATCACTGCTTTCCAAACCTGCTGCAGCAGCTTCAGCAGCTGGAAACTCTCTGACGCCGTTTCACACGAGTCTCCAATGTGGACTGAATGAAGGGTTTCCGACGTGACGGTCAGTCCTTAGAGATCTCCCGAGTGTCCGTCGGTCAGTTTCACACAGAATGTAGACGGACACACGAATCTAGCAGCTCCACACGGTGAGAGGTAGATGACGTGTATCTCAGCCCCTCTTCACAGGCTCATAACTCCGGATGTGAGTGTCATAGGATCTCGGGATGAGATGGAATGGAAAGGGCGGCTCTACGGATTCAGGAAGGGTTTGAACTGGATTTCTGAGCTGGATCTTCACAAAGATACAGAACCAGAGACAGAGACAGAGGACTTGATACACAGCTTAGTTCACGGAAGGAATTGAATAGGATTTTGTGCCACTCCAAGTTGAGACCACATGACATTCTATGTAAATTTAACATGTTTTGACTGCGATCAGCACAAATTACCCACAGAGTCACACTCTCACTCTCAGAGCTCTCAACACTCTCAGACACACCCAGCCCACATCACGAAGCACTGAAGTTAATGATTCAGTGTTAAACTCCCACACAGCTCAATTATCTCTCTAAGATCTTTTTGTGGCGCTGACAGCCAGTGTTTACCTGCCAGCAGGTACAAACACACCAGAGATTAGCATTCAGAGCTTCTCACGCCTCTTTCTCAGCTAAAACGCCGAATTATTACGCTCAAATACGTGATTCTCACAAGCGCCCTGCAGAATCTCCTTAATCCCATTGTGTGGGGTGTTCATGGGTAATCACGCAGGGTATTCGAGGAGGACGTGTTTGATCGTCAGCGCTCTGAGCTCCAGCAGGGAGTTGAGGGAGGGATGAGCAGCTGGCTGGAGTTTAAAATTCAAAACCACACGTGGAGATTATTGATACGGATCCTAATGTTCCTCAAATCGCAGCGTTATAGAACATTCAGCTCAGTGTAGATCACTGTTCTGCTGCCACGCTGGGTAAGAAGATATAATCTGTCTATGAAGATGGGAACCAAGATTCATTTGAAGTTTAGATGGGTTTCCTCAGCGGGACCCTCCGGTCTTTAGGTGGCTTCCCTTTACTGACAATACAGCAGATGAAGCGCATTAGTCAGTATGGATGAACTAACAACAGCCCAGTTCATAGTACCTGACTGCGTCATTAGGAACGCTGCAAAAATATATTAAAAAGCAAAATGATCACCGTATTTGCAGAGAATATAGAGAAAAATGTACTTGATAAAATGACTTAAAACAAGTAAACAATGTCTAGAAATAATGAACAAAAGTTTACAACCATCTCAACAGCAGACACTTTAGATTTCTTTATCATATTTAAAATCATTTTACTTAAGATATGTTTTGCAGTGAAGGCCGTGTCTCCGTGGTGGAGGGTGAGCTGTAGCTCTGAGCTCTGAGGAGCTCGTCTCATCACCGTTACTGCAGATGCAGCCCTGCAGGAGGATCAACACCAACAACACTGACCAGAGTGACCACAGACACCTCAACAGATATGAAGGCACTTCAGCTTCAGTCTCCAGAAACACTACAAGGAGAAGATCAGCTGGTCGGTGGATCCGTATGACCGTATGATCCGTATGACATCTCCAGAGTTCAGAACGTTCCACTGGGAGATTTTATAAAAATAATAAACTGTCAAAACTCTCAAATAAAGACGAAGCTTCCGATTCACCAGATTCTCTTCTGGATTTTCCGTTCCACCTTAAATTGTGAATTGGGAGAACATTCTAGAACAGTATGAACTGGGAGAATGCTCTATAAAAACCTGAATTAAGAGAACACTCTAGAACAGCGTGAATGGAGAAGAATAACGCAAAGTGAATTGAGAGATGTTCTAGAACCCTATGAATGAGGAGAACACACTAGAACAGTGTCCATGGAGGATAACATTGTAGAACCATATGAATAAAGGAGATAATTCTAGAACAGCGTGAATGGAAGAGAATAATCTAGTGCAGCGTGAATTGGGAGAACATTGTAGAACAGTATGAATAAAGGTGAGTAATGTAAAGCAGGGTGAATTGGGAATTGTTCTAGAACAGTATAAACAAGGAGAACACTCTAGAACAGTGTCCATGGAGGATAACATTGTAGAACCATATGAATAAAGGAGATAATTCTAGAACAGCGTGAATGGAAGAGAATAATCTAGTGCAGCGTGAATTGGGAGAACATTCCAGAACAGAGTAAATGAAGAAAACATTCTAGAACTGTATGGATACAAGAAAACGTTCTAGAACAGTGTAGATTACGAGAGCATTCTTGAACATTGTGCATAGAGAAGAACATTATAAGGCAGAATGAACTGGGTGAATATTCTAGAACAGTAAATAGGGAAAATAATCTAGAGCATTGTTAATGGGGATAATGTTCTAGAAAAGTGTGAATGGAGGAGAAAACTGGAACAGTGTGAAAAAAGGAGAATTGGGAGAATTTAGAGAAGTAAAACAGTTTGAAAGGAGCAGAATAATCTAGATCAGTGTGAATGAGGAGAACCTTCTAGATCAGTGTGAATGGAGAGGATGCCTCTTTTTGGGGTTAGAAGCTGCTTCGCCTGCTCTTGCTGTGAAACTCAGAAGGAAAAACACGAAATTTAACAGGATCTGTGGAATCCTCAGCAGACGCTCCAGATTTTGACCTGTGGGAGCAACAAATGAACACTCAATTATTCCGAGCTCCCTCTCTGTATAACTTGAGAGTAGATTTCCGAGGCAGTCGGAGGAGAAATGCTGTTCTAAATGCTCCCGCGTGTCCTGATAAACGCAGCCTGGAGGCAAACGGTGATGGTGGCCATGCCGCATGACTGATTAAGTACTTGATTGGGTGAATTAGTTGCCATGGTTTCCTACACTGAATACTGCACATCGTTTTATTCCATTTCCATTAAAACATTGACAGGCCTGCACACCAACATGCCTGTCATTCAAACTCGGTGTAACAGCAAGCCTCCTCTAGAGCAAACACTTTGTTTACTTACATAAAAGCCACGAAGCATTAAAGCACTCCAATTAACTGTGCTTTGAATTTGCCTGAGCTGACCATCTTTTTCGGGAGCAAGGGGAACATTTTCAATTAAACAGCCTCCTCTGAGGACGAAAACAAGCCACTCAAGTTTATTCCGCTCCGCTTGCATAAATTAATATAGAAAGTTTCAGAAATCTGAAAAGGAAAATTCCTTTTAATCACCAAACACAAGATGAGTGTTTCTAATAAAGTGGCCAGTTAGTGGAAGCACAAGGTGGGTGTTTCTAATAAAGTGGCCAGTTAGTGGAAGCACAAGGTGGGTGTTTCTAATAAAGTGGCCAGTTAGTGGAAGCACAAGGTGGGTGTTTCTAATAAAGTGGCCAGTGAGTGGAAGCACAAGGTGGGTGTTTCTAATAAAGTGGCCAGTGAGTGGAAGCACAAAGGTGGGTGTTTCTAATAAAGTGGCCAGTGAGTGGAAGCACAAGGTGGGTGTTTCTAATAAAGTGGCCAGTGAGTGGAAGCACAAGGTGGGTGTTTCTAATAAAGTGACCAGTGAGTGGAAGCACAAGGTGGGTGTTTCTAATAAAGTGGCCAGTGAGTGGAAGCACATGGTGGGTGTTTCTAATAAAGTGGCCAGTGAGTGGAAGCACAGGGTAGCCATACACATGAATGGATCTCAGGAAGGTGAAAGACCCTCGCTGCGTTTCAGATGTTTGCATCACCCGTAATAGAAAGCCAAGGCAGAGTTGAGATGAGGACGTCGCTCTTTACCAGCTGGTGAAGCCTCAGAGCTCAATATGTTAATAGCCGCATCGATGTTTCAGACGCTTCGCGCATCAAAGAGAAGAGAGAGCATCTACGTTACTGTTAGATCTCAGGAACGCATTAAAGGAAAAACACTGGAGGGCAGGAAAACTCTAAACTGCTATTTCTCATTGGTGGTGCAAGGACAGGCTTTCATGATTTATACAGATGTTTTAGGAATTCTCTGTGTAGATGATTTTAGAGCAAGAGATGCAGCGGAGCACGGGGGGCTGCTAGTTAGACCCCTTTTCCATACTTTTCAGAACTTTTTTCTTCACCATGTTCGACTCACCACTCTTAGGTGTGTCACACCTGCTGTAGCTGATGGGAGGAGGAACGCACCCACCCTTGGCACGCTTAGCCTTATGAATGTAAACCGTATGAATGCAAAACATTTTGAGGAGTTTGAAGATGAATGTTGTGAATTATTTCTTTGCCTGGCTGTAAGCTTTGCTTTAGAACAGCAGTGTAGAGACATTTTCTCCTTGCCAGCTGTTTAGCCTCTAGCTTTCTAACTAGGAAAGTAATGAAGCTTTATTAGCAGTCATGAATAACAGATAAAGCACTGCTAACTGAATGTTATAGATTGATACATGAAATATTCTCAAATATTTTGTTTCTAATAAAGTGGCCAGTGAGTGGAAGCACAAGGTGGGTGTTTCTAATAAAGTGACCGGTTAGTGGAAGCACAAGGTGCGTGTTTCTAATAAAGTGGCCAGTGAGTGGAAGCACAAGGTAGGTGTTTCTAATAAAGTGGCCAGTGAGTGGAAGCACAAGGTGGGTGTTTCTAATAAAGTGGCCAGTTAGTGGAAGCACAAGGTGGGTGTTTCTAATAAAGTGGCCAGTTAGTGGAAGCACAAGGTGCATGTTTCTAATAAAGTGGCCAGTGAGTGGAAGCAGAAGGTGGGTGTTTCTAATAAAGTGGCCAGTGAGTGGAAGCACAAGGTGGGTGTTTCTAATAAAGTGGCCAGTGAGTGGAAGCACAAGGTGGGTGTTTCTAATAAAGTGGCCAGTGAGTGGAAGCACAAGGTGCATGTTTCTAATAAAGTGGCCGGTTAGTGGAAGCACAAGGTGGGTGTTTCTAATAAAGTGGCCAGTGAGTGGAAGCACAAGGTGGGTGTTTCTAATAAAGTGGCCAGTGAGTGGAAGCACAAGGTGGGTGTTTCTAATAAAGTGGCCAGTGAGTGGAAGCACAAGGTGGGTGTTTCTAATAAAGTGGTCAGTGAGTGGAAGCACAAGGTGGGTGTTTCTAATAAAGTGGCCAGTGAGTGGAAGCACAAGGTGGGTGTTTCTAATAAAGTGGCCAGTGAGTGGAAGCACAAGGTAGGTGTTTCTAATAAAGTGGCCAGTTAGTGGAAGGACAAGGTGGGTGTTTCTAATAAAGTGGCCAGTTAGTAGAAGCACAAGGTGGGTGTTTCTAATAAAGTGGCCAGTTAGTGGAAGCACAAGGTGGGTGTTTCTAATAAAGTGGCCAGTTAGTAGAAGCACATGGTGCATGTTTCTAATAAAGTGGCCAGTTAGTAGAAGCATAAGGTGGTACATGCTTGGAAAGGGAGTGGTGAGGGAGGGGGATTCAGGTTGCAATCTGCAGCCTCACCACTAGATGCCACTACATCTTACACACTGCACCTTTACAACAAATGTCTCAACGTCCCAGTTTGTCACTACAAAACAACCACAACTCTACCAAACTTTACCCAATGGTTCAGCAGTGACCGTTTCAGTGACAGGTTCAGCTCATTTTGTGCAGAACTCAGAAACCACTGCATGACTACGAACACACACAATCACAATAAACAAGCAAAATAAGACGCTTCCACCACATAAAACTACTTAAAACGAGTGAAAACGTTCAGAGAGAAGTTCAAAAATCTCCTAATAATCTCAGAACTGTTTCTTAATAAGAAATATTATAGTGTATTTTGCTACATACTGGGGGAAAAAACCCATGAATTGTGACGCAACTTTTCCGCATCATATTTAATGCTTTATTTTCCCCCAATATGTTAAAGTGAGTGAATGCGCAGAGGTGCGTCCTCTATAGAGGATGAAACTCTTGCACCAACACTTTTGCACATGGCCATGTATAAAAAAAAAGTCAGGCGTCTGAATCAGCCTGTAGCTCCTGTGTCAGTGCACTCTTCACTAGATGGGGTTCCCCAGGTCCAGTGTTGGCTTCCATCAACTTATGATCATATAGGTTATAATTATAGATCAGAATAATCCTGGTATTGCTGATGGTCACAAGATTCACATAATAAAATACAGGTAAACTTGCCCTGAGTGGCTCAGACTGTCTGTGATGCTCGTGTAATTGCTCGTATCACCACTGGGAGGCACTGCAGTCATTTTTAAAATGAGGTTTGGGCCTCTTCTTAACCAGAAACTCACTAAAAAAAAAAGATGGTTCTGCAAGGGTTCTTTAGTAAAGGCTGTTTAAAACTACAAGTTCTGTATAGAACCCGTGGCATGCTTTAAGGGTTCTCTGCATGGTGAAATGGGATTAATGGAGAATGTGCTGTATATGGTTTTATGGTATATGGTCACAACAGCAGAGCTCTTTTTGGTACCACATAGAACCAGACACAACACATTCTCCATTAATCTGAAAAACCAGTACACCTTGCAGAGAACCCTCTAAGCATGCAATGGGCTCCTGGTTCTATATAGAAGCATTGGCTTTATTAAAGAACCCTCGAAAAGCGTCTTTAAGTGTGTAGTATATTTAAGTGTGTAGGACTTTGGACTGTATTTACTGTTTCTTTTAACAATTGCAGTAGTTTAGGCTTCAATACAGTGCAGTTCAACAGCTGTAATACACGCAAAAATACAATAAAGTACACAACAGTGCAAAATTAGGCTCAACAGAATAAATGCAATGCAGCACATATGCAGGACAGGATGCTATGAGACACTACACTGCAGAAATTCTCTCTCATCAAGTGAAAATCTCTTAAATATTAGTGAATATATTGAGAATTTCACAAAATGAGACGGCTGGTAAAATATTCAGAAATGATTTAACTTGTTTCCAGAGGTTTTAAGTCATTTTACCTTTGGAAAGTGTCTTTTTTCATTTAGAAGTACATTAAAATACGTATTATATTCTTATAACAATGTCCTGTTGAGAAATATGAGATATACTGTTTAATTTTGAGATGTTTTCACTTGTAGAGGTAACATTATTCACAACATATGACATGCACAAAGGCCCGTAGAGCAAATAAGCGCTGACCCAAATAGATTAACTGAGTAAATCATATAGAAACCACGACGCAAACCATTGATCTGCTATTACAGTTAGTGACAATGAGAAATTACACAAACAAACTTTTCAGGGACATTTGGAGCAGGAGTTTGTTAGATCTCCTGTGCTGTGGTTCTCCATCACAGCAGCTGGACATTATTCATCCACCAAGAATTAAAACACTCCACAAAGACAACCACTCTGACCCGGATGACCCGGGTGCGTTATTACTCCGCAGGTGAGGAGCTGGGACGCCCGCTGGGCCCTGATTAGAGACGCTCTCCACTCGGCCGACTCTCAGGAGGGAATCAGAAAGCTCTGCTTTTCAGTCAGACCCACACAGCAGCTTCTGAAGGCTGAAAGGACCCAAAACTCATTTCTGATGCAGAGACTGACGCAGTCTGTAAACTGTAGACATGTTTACATAACCTGTTATTAATCCGACCAACAGCTCGACCCGAATGAAACACACCCGCACCGTAAACGAAGTAAAACATATTTCATTGCTGCGAGTTCATCATGAGATGGTTTAACATGTTTCCTGGGCTTTTTTACTTGTTTGAGGTGATTTGAGTCAAATGATCTCACTACACTGGCAGATCATTTTGCCAGTCATAATTATCTGCCAATACAGTGAAATCGCTTGGCTCACTAAAACAAGTAAGAAACATCTAGAGATACGTTTAAAAAATGTCTAAAAGGCTTACAACAATCTCTAAATGAGAAATGTGAGTTATGTCAACTAAATTTAAGATCAATTCACTGGAAAGATTTCTGCAGCTCAGCTGGAACGGTCTAATGAGATTGAGGCCGACTGATCAAGGTGGGCAATCCTGTAAATAATCCATTAAATATGTTACGGGACGGCAGGGAGGCGGACCCAAGAACAAAGATGAAAACCTGTGAGAAAGGGTTATTGAGGCGATGGAGTGTAAATTTGGCATGCTGGGATTGAGGTGACCCAAAGCCAGGCTCAAAACATTGAGTGGGCAGTCGTGGGATGGAGGTTAGATCTGGAGATCTGGCCCTGTAACTGGAAGGTCACCGGTTCGATCCCCAGTGCCGACAGTCCATGACTGAGGTGTCCTTGAGCAAGACACCTGACCCCCAACTGCTCCCAGGGCGCCGTGGATAGGGCTGCCCACCGCTCCGGGCAAGTGTGCTCACTGCCCCCTAGTGTGTGTGTGTGCTCACTAGTGTGTATGTGGTGTTTCACTTCATGGATGGGTTAAATGCGGAGGTGGAATTTCCCCATTCGTGAGATTAAAAAGTGTCACTTAAATCAAAAGGCGGGAAAACGGCAAACAAAGGGAACGCTGAAAGCAGCTCCAACAAAGGCTGAACTGGAGATGTGAAATAAAAGGTAGCCAGAAAAAAAGACTCTTCCACTGTAATTATGAAGGGAAGGCAGAAGTTATGCTTCACTTGTTTGAGGAAACACTTGTTGCATGGCTTGGAGCCGTTTGTAGCTCAAGCCTCCTTGTGCTTTTTTTTAGTCATTTTGGGGCAATTAGTTTTTCTCTGCCCTCTTTTAATTTTCTCTTCTTGTTTTTCTTTTCTTTTTGTTTAAATACCCACCTGGGCTGTGTACCATACCGGTCACCCCTCTGCAAAGGTGTGACAAAGGGCTGCTGTTTGCCAAAGCCTAAGGTAGAGGTGTCCATGAGTGTGTCAGGTTTGGCCTAATCAACGCAAGGGCTTCTGGGAATTGGAGTTCCCTGAAGTTATGGCCCTCTGCTGGCGGCCGGTGGCGCAGGCTGGACCCTTACAAATATTGGAATAGCAACCGTGTAAACACGTGTATCCGAATCGGAACTTTTAGGTGCGTTCTGCACATGTGCCATAGTGTCATAGCAAAGGTAGAAACTGGTCTGCAGAGGAGACAAAGTTTATGCTCTGATCTTTAAAAGGCTTAAAAACAGTCCACAGGATGGACGACTGTGAAGCTCAATAACCAGCTGTTCAGATGAGAACATGAGCAAATGAGCTCCAGCAGCTCTACAGGAACTGTGTCTCTGAATGCTGCGGGACGTGATGCCGTCCTCTCGGCCTTCTTTAATAAGGACACGTGAAGGACGTTTTCCTGAGTCTGACATCGTTTTAAAGCGATTAAAAACACAATCACTGCTCACTGCTGCTCATCTCACTCTGACCGGTGCTGGTTGTCATAGTAACGTCTACACTAAGCGACTCTCTAAGCATGTGAATAATTTTGGGTGCAATTTTGCATGTAGCCTGTAAACACCTTGGTCTTAATCCATTATTGGAATGAATTCAGTCAACTTGGTAAACGTCTTTGCAAACACAGTCAGTGTTAAAGTTTTAAAAAGCACCGTTTGCTCCTCTGACCATACAGTCCATTTTGAGTTCACTGTTTCTGTGATGTCACAAAAATCTGTACATTCACTTAGCCGAGATCACTTTAGCTCATTCATGCTGAAGTTACATGGAGTGTTTCAGCCCAAGACAGCATATCACAACGGAGCTCATTTGCATAAATTTGCATACAAAAAACTGCCTGTTTAATTCTATGATTTATAAGTTCACACAAATGTTATAAGTGGACTTTGAGGAGAAAAAAAATAGAAGGAACGATGAAAGAAATGGGCTCTTTAATTCTGAACCTTGTGTAGTGTGTGTGTGTGTGTGTGTGTGTGTGTGTGTGTGTGTGTGTGTGTGTGTCACTGTCACTTTGTTTTTGTGGTTTTTGTGGTTAGAACTCCTGCAAACAGCACTTTAAACTGGGAGTGACTCTGAATGGAGTGCAGTACAGACTCTCATTCCACTGAGTGGGGTTTTTGCCAGCGCTCCATAAAGCTTGTCCAACCTCACGACAGTAACTATGAAATAATGCATTTGTTGGCAGAGCGAACAGCTCATTTAGGCTTTTATACAATTCCTTAATGGAACTTTAACGCGATATTCCCAAAACCAATCAATGTCATTCAGGAAACATTGCATTAGATCTGGATTTACTGTGCAGGAAATTGCTTTAAAAGGCCTCAAACCATGAGAAAAACACATCATCCCCACTTTCTTTAAATGAAAGTTTGATGAACGTAAACATGGTTACAGTTTTTGTGATGTCATGAAAACAAACATCTACATACATCCTCGTATTCAGCCCCCAGCAGTCTGCACTGCAAACAGTGGCATCTTCTCAGGAGAAACGGTCTTAAATCTAGCCGATGTGTCTAATAATCAATTTTAGACACTTTTGACTAGTTTTAAGTAATTTTACTGAGTAAAATGAATTCACTGTACCGGCAGATCATTTTGCTGGTTTCAAGCACAGTGATCTGCCAATAGAGTGAGATCATTTCACTTGATAAAATAACTTAAAGAAAGGAAAACATTGAATAAAATTACTTTAAAACATGAAAAATGTGCCCAAACGTGGCAAATAATTTTAAATGAAGCTTATAACGATCTCAACGGGAGAAATATTAGACATATTAACTATATTTAAGATGATTTTACTTGACAAGATACCATTTTTTGCAGCATAGCCCCGCCCACTCACACTGAAGTTATAGCAATGTTTCAGTTCTGGACCACTCTTTGAACAGTGCAGCCAATCTGAACAGAGCTCATTTACATAAGTCGGTCTTAAAAGCACAACAACATATTTTCATTCTAGATTCTCAAAAACGATGGTTCCTCAAGGGTTCTTTAGTAAAGTAAACGGTTCTATATAGAAACATGAACACTCAGAGAAGCGCTTGCATGCTCAAAGGGTTGATGGAGACTGTGCTGTAGATGGTTCTATATAGAACCTTTTTGAAAAGGGTTCTATTGAGTACCCAAAAGGATTCTTTTATTGTAACAAGCTTGTCTTCGTAACAGTAGAAGAACCTTTTTGGAGCTACATAGAACACATTCTCCATCAATCTGGAGAACAATGTCACCATGCAAAGAACGATTTAAGCACACAAGAGGTTCTTTGAGTGTTCATGGGTCTATATAGAACCATTCTCTTTACTGAAGAACCCTTGAAGAACCATCTTTTTCTAAGAATTATCACGTTATTATACCTGTTGTTGCTGCTTACGCCAGAATCAGTGTGATCCAGTCTCGTTTTAGCAGCCTGCATTCGGTAACTTACTCAAGCACACTGTGGACTCGATGTTCTCTGATAAAGGCCCGCATTCTCAGAGCAGAACATGTTCCAGCACGAAGCCCTCATACTGTCCCGTCACAACACCACCAGCATCTCAGCATCTCTCTGAGTGGGCGAGAGTCATACATGTACGCCTGGAACAAACACGCTTTTGAAGGACTATAAAAACAGGTAGAACGAGTTTTGGGTTCTCCAGCCCCTCTACACTCCATCACAGAACCCCTTTGGGATCTACATAAGTTTTTGACATATATAAGGTGTTGTAGAACAGTAAAGCATATAATAATTGATGCTACCGTGCAACAAATGCTGTCTTCTAGTTGACATATCTAAAATTTCTAACTGTTTCATTGTTGGAAGCTTATTAGAAGATTATTTAACTAATTTATAGACATTTTTAAGTAATTTTGGTCAAATTATTCTATAACAAACAGATACCTGCCAACATAACACTGTTAGAAATGAAGGTTCTGTTCAGGTCCATTTCTCCTTCATCAGGCTCCAAACAGTGTAGATGTTCCCTCAAAGCTCCAGCAGTGGTTCTAAGGTCTGATTGTGGAGCTTAAATCAGTTCCTCCAGGTGAAAAGTTGGTATTTGTTCCTTTTCATAACCGAATGTTTTAAAACAGAGCAGTAGAGTAAAAGCCTGGAGGCGAGGCGAGGCGTGTGGAGTCAGTCCAGCTTAGAACAGATCATTTCAGTGGATTATGGTTCCGTTATGTTCCCTGACTGAGGATCCCACCCCAGTGACAGGAGGGGGACTGACCATTGACACTTTAGTACCTTTATACCTGAGAGTGTAGCAACAACCCTTTAAATGAGACACAGCGACTGTCTGTTTTGTCCTTAAGTGATGCAAAGCCTCATGGGGCACAGGAATAAGGTGGACAGGGCCCCACGGTCGCCCACTTGTGAGTCTGACGGTGCATATTTTATGATTTTTTCCACAAAGTTAACCTTAAGCAGTGAAACCAGACCCCCAGCTTTAATCAATGTTCTGAGGAAGCTCAGGATAAATCATGAGGTGTGTATTTTATGGCACTGCTTGATCAGGAGGCAAGAAAACATCAAATCTTGGATTTCGCATGTTCCTCACTGAAGCACACATGCAATGTTTGCTAGCCGAGTTCTCACACTGGCGTATCCGACCTGTGCAAATAAAGCCCTGCTGTTCTCACCAAGCCTCAGGAAGTTCGCACTACACAGGATTGTTTACTAGAAAAACAGAGGTGACGTTTCATTTGAACACAAGTGTGTTACATCTGTATGAGCGTTCACAAGACTTGCAGTAGTAGCTAGAAAAACCAGAGTGATGTGTCTTTTCCACAACAGAGACTGAATCTAGAACCCACTGTACACAATAGACAACTGTTTTTCTTAAAAGACCCACTGGATCGGCATGACGACTGTACTTTACACCATAAAGCGCAACGCAAAGTCATGAGAATAAATACGTCACCTCACAGATCCCAGACTAAACACTGAGTGTGTCATGGCAAATACCAGGTTCCCAACAGAGCTCGAATCCTTTCAGCTACGCAATAACTGGCCACTTTATTAGAAACACCTTCCTTAGGCTTCCACCAACTGGCCACTTTATTAGAAACACCCACCTTTTATTATTTCAGCCCAATTCATCAGAAAAACCTACACACCGCTTATATAGTCTCCGCAGAAGAGCACTGACCAATAGAAAGTGATCCTCTGGAGCAGCTGCACGTGATCCTATAGTCTCCATGTCCAGTGCCCAGCCTGGTCTAGAGGGGTATAAAGCCCCCCAGCATTGGGCTGAGGAGCAGAGGAACTGTGCTCTCTGGAGTGATGGAGCTTCATCCAGTACCTTTGGGGTGAGTTGGAGTGACCCAGAACTGACCACCCAACATCAGTACCTGACCTCACTAATGCTCAATCAAATCCTCACAGCAATGTTCAACATCTAACATCTAATCTATTATCATTCTATTCCTTTGTCAGGGTTAAAAGGTGTCTTAGTTGCTGCTGACTGGGCAGAAAACAACCTGCGTCTGTGTGAACCGCAAACACAGCGGAGTCAGCGCTGTCGGTGACCCTGCATGCAGCATATGGCTCAGTTTCCATACCATTAGCTACAGGTCACACGGGTTAAACACTCAGTCCTGTGTCCAGATCTCTGGTGCTCCACAGACCAACCGTCCTTGGCTGCATTCAAACTGACAAACCAATCATAAAGAAGCAGATGCTGAGTAAGGTTTATAAGCTTTGGCAGTGATGCCCAGGGACGTTAAGCTTCTCCATCTTCATGCCACGTTGGGTTTTTTGGGCTGGACGGTGGTCAGTGTGCGAGTAGCAGAACGCTGGCATCCCTGCAGAGTCTCTGACCAGTAAACAACAAACAGGCGTGTGTAAATTGGTGCACTTTAGTCGCAGTAGAGTAAAAATAACCCACCAAACCAAAAAGATACACTGGCACAGAAACCCAAACTCTCATTCAAACATCAGCAAACGAACCAGATCTTAAATCGATTCATACAATATTTCTCCAAATGAGACTATTACAGGATCATTCAGCTTGTTTCCAATACATTTGACTTGTTTTAGGTCATTTTATTTGGTGAAAGTGTCTTCTTCCATTATTACACGACATGTTCCAGATCATTTTATGCAGATAACAACTGCATAAGACACTGTTGATAGATAAAATTCATTAAAGCAAGTAGAAATACTCTAGAAATAAGTAAAATAACCTTTTAATATTCTTACAGTAATCTCATAATTTG
Source organism: Pygocentrus nattereri (assembly GCF_015220715.1). Classification (NCBI taxonomy): domain Eukaryota; kingdom Metazoa; phylum Chordata; class Actinopteri; order Characiformes; family Serrasalmidae; genus Pygocentrus; species Pygocentrus nattereri. The sequence continues at coordinate 919,757 of NC_051226.1, forward strand.
AAATATTAGCAGTGGGGAAAATTATTCTAAGGGGAAGCGTGGGAAGAAAAATAATGCTCTTCAGTGGCTGCATCCTGCTGGCCAAGCCTCTCCGCTGCTCCGATTACCGGAGAAGCCTTTTCCGCTGCCCGGGTGTCTGATTTTTATGCCGGGTGCATCGAATGGAGAAGAGATCTTATCGAATTTGCGTGCAGCTGAAATCCTGTGTCTTCAGTCATCGTTGTTAATAACGTCAGGCGTCTATTCCACCGCTGACTGACTCTGCTTGGGGCGATAAATGAAGCGCCCCTTAGGCCTCAGATTTGAGGACGCTGAAGCTACGCTCACATTACAGGCCTCGTCGCTCAGATCCGGTCTCTCTGACTCGACGGTTCACACTCGTTTAGGTCAGTGACTCTAATCCGTCATTAATGTGATGAACCGGCTCCTGAACTGACCCTCATGAGCTCCTCCTACTCAGTGACGTCACGTGACTGAATCACTGCATCATCAGCACAAACTAACGAGCAGAACGAGCTTCGCTGAGAAGATCATTAACTCTGATCAGCTCTCAGCTTCATTATTAGAAAGAATTATTAGAAGAAAAAGGTGAGATGAGCTGCTTCTCCACCGTTTACAGGCTTTAACGTCTGTTCGGCGCTGTTGCCATGGTAACGCTGAATGATGGAGAAAAGGTGCTGATCTGAGCATCACATGAAGGTCACATGACCACGAATCAGATGGATCTGATCTAGGACCACGTATGAAAGTGGCTCAGGTCGGATTTGAGAAGATCAGATTTGTGTCCACACAGCCCTGAAAACACCAGATCTGAGTCACATCAGGGCAGGAAATCGGATCTGTGCCACCTCAGTCTGGTAACGTGAACACAGCCAGCTTACGCTGTGTCAACAACTGGCTGCATCGCTGTAGAGAGAGTTCTATGCAGGCTTTCATACACACGACCCCAAATTCTCTCTGAATAGCTTTCTTTTATTCATGATCTGCTTTTATTAGGGTTTTATTCAGAAGGCAAGAATATGAATTCAGCCTGTTTCACACCCAAGGTGAACCCCTTCACAAGGTTCCTGGACCCAGTCCAGTCTCCAGACAGGAGCTGGGACAGCAACAATAGAGGGTTGTGCGCTCTCTCTCTCTCTCTCTCTCTCTCTCTCTTTCTCTCTCTCTCTCTGAGGCCAAAAACACCCAGATGGTCCTCCCGCTCTTGCCGAGCTCCTCTGTGTGCATGAGCAGCTCGTAGGCCGGATTTAGCAGTGTGGAATTTGTTTGTTGGCTTTTGTTCCCCTCCTTCTCCACCCTCTCCTCTTTGAGCTGCTTTATAGCACTGGCCTTTCTGCGCTCCCTTGTTTTCCAGCCACTTGGAGAGGAAGTGGATGCCAGGGAAGCACAGCCATCGCCCTGGCACCCCCAAACCGAGAGGAATGACTGGCTGCATTCTTTCTGGCCGCCCGGGGATCTTTTTGGGCAAAACCTCGACCAAAGTCAGGTCCAAAACAATTCCTCAAATGTCATCTCCACAAAACATCTGATTATATCGATGACAGGAATAGCCTCTGTTTCTCCAGCTTGGAGACCCAGCGCTAAACGCTGCATGAGAAGCAAATGAAGGAAACAAGAACTCAAAAAGCAGTGCGTGGTCCTCTCAGAGCAGACTGGCGTGCAGACACACATGCAGACATCAATACCGTCCAATCTGTCTGTATTCCTGCCATGTCAGAGTGGACTGAGCAGTGTTCTGGCCAAGGCAGGTATAAAGTGCCATTTATGATGTTACCAACCAAATGAACAGCTATTATTGGAAAGCAGAGGATCAGAGGAGGCTTCTGAGTTCCAGCAGAGAGAAGAACTATCAGTGATATTGAAAGAGTGGTGAGCTCTGCTCAGAGTAAACAGCTGTTTACTGTCTGCACATCTGTGGAAGCGTATTTGTCAGCGGTGATGTATCCAAACCTTCTTTACGCCCTCCACAGAATCCATCCATCCATCCATTATCTTCCGCTTCTCCGGGGTTCGGGTCGCGGGGGCAGCATCCTAAGCAATGAAGCCCAGACCTCCCTTTCCCCAGCCACTTCCACAAGCTCTCCAAGGGGGATTCCGAGGCGCTCCCAGGCCAGCTGGGCGATATAGTCGCGCCAGCGTGTCCTGGGTCTTCCCCGGGGTCTCCTCCCGGGTGGACTCGCCTGTGACACCTCCCGAGGGAGGCGTCCAGGAGGCATCCTAACCAGATGCCCGAACCACCTCAGCTGGCTCCTCTCGACGTGAAGAAGCAGCGGCTCTACTCCGAGTCCCTCCCGGATGACTGAACTTCTCACCCTATCTCTCAGGGAGAGTCCAGACACCCTGCGGAGGAAACTCATTTCGGCCGCTTGTATTCGCGATCTTATTCTTTCGGTCATTACCCAAAGCTCATGACCATAGGTGAGGGTGGGAACGTAGATCGACCGGTAAATCGAGAGCCTTGCCTTATGGCTCAGCTCTTTCTTTACCACAACAGACCGGTAAAGAGCCCGCATCACTGCTGACCCAGCACCAATCCGCCTGTCAATCTCCCGCTCCCTTGTACCATCACTCGTGAACAAGACCCTGAGATACTCGAACTCCTCCACTTGAGGCAAGAGCCTATCCCCGACCCAGAGAGGGCTCTCCACCCTTTTCCGCCTGAGAACCATGGTCTCGGATTTAGAGGTACTGATTCTCATCCCAGCCGCTTCACACTCGGCTGCAAACCGATCCAGCGAAAGCTGAAGTTCGCGGCCTGATGTCCCCAATAGGACCACATCATCTGCAAACAGCAGCGATGTGACCCTGAGGTCACCAAACCAGACACCCTCCATCCCTTGACTGCGCCTAGAAATTCTATCCATAAAAATTATGAATAGAATCGGTGACAAAGGGCAGCCCTGACGGAGTCCAACTCTCACTGGGAACGAGTCTGACTTACTGCCGGCCATGCGAACCAAACTCCTGCTTTGTTTGTACAGGGCCTGAATGGCTCGTAGCAAAGAGCCATGTACCCCGTACTCCCGAAGCACCTCCCACAGAATACCCCGGGGAACACAGTCGAATGCCTTCTCCAGATCCACAAAGCACATGTGGACTGGTTGGGCAAACTCCCATGAACCCTCCAGAATCCTGGAGAGGGTGAAGAGTTGGTCCAGTGTTCCACGACCAGGGCGGAACCCGCACTGTTCCTCCTGGATCCGAGGTTCGACTATAAGCCGGACTCTCTTCTCCAGTACCCCTGCATAGACCTTGCCAGGGAGGCTGAGGAGTGTGATTCCCCTCCACAGAATACGATAAGAAAATCCTTAATTAGTCCCACCACAGTGGGGAAATTCCCAGTGCTCCTGCAGACTACAGGCACTCAAGAAAAGAGCAAAAAGTAGAGAATTAACCAATAAAGTAATTCATCATTTTAATTACTTAACATAGTGAGATCCTCAGTTTATGTTCTGTAGGTGTGTGAGGTCCAGTGAGGGTGGAGGAGGTTCTACTGGGAGCAGTGCTGGTTTTTTCAGTCTACCAGCAGCAGGAAGGACCTGTGACGGCCTCCTTCACACACTTGAGGTGAAGCAGCTGGTCACTGAAGGAGCTGCCCAGTGCTGCCAGAGTCTCAGGCATGGGGTGGGAGCTGTTCTCCAGCATGGACACTAGTCTGGCTAACATCCTCCTCCTGTCTCCCACCGTCTGCACTAGGTCTCGGGGGCTTCCCGGGACAGAGCTGGCCCTCTTAATGAGTCGGTCAAGTCTCTTCCTGTCCACAGTGGAGATGCTGCTGCCCCAGCAGACCACTCCAAAGAAGATGGCTGATGTGTCAAAGAAGGTCCTGAGGAGCCCCCTGCACTCCAAACGACCTCAGCCTCCTGAGCAGGTCGAGCAGCTCTGGCCTTTCCTGTGAAGTGCATTTATTCAGAACTTTAAAGATAGAAGAGGGTATGTGACATTGTTCAGGGTGAGAAATGCCCAGACGTGGTTTTACACGTCCATTTACAGCCCTGTGATTTGGCCCTAGGATGAAACCAGCTGCCCTTTTTTTGGGACTCTTGAATAATCTAATGAGCTCTGCTCTGATTGGCTGGTTTACAGTGAGGCACCGCGACGGCCTGTGGAAATAAACGCAGCAGGAAAATAACCCGAGCCTCGGTGTCAATCAGCTCCTCACACGGTTTAGTTAGCTGTGCCAGTTACTCTGAACCCGCGAACGTTTCGGCCTCAGCAACATGAAGTAAATCAAAGCTGCTCTGGCTGTGAAGCTCCGAGTTTAAGATGATCTGCTTCAGCCGTCAGACAGGGATCAAATCCCCCAGCAGGGCTGCTGTGGGGGTTGTGGTGCTAATAAAGGTGGAGCTGTGTCTCCGTCTCTTCAGGGTCGGACGCTGAGCGGAGCTGCTCGATGCTGTCCGAGCTTGGAGAGACTGTCCGGAGTGAAATGAGCAGAGAAGCTAACAGCTCCGAGTTAAAGCTGCCGGGATCCTGGTAGAGATGCGGGAGCTGAAGTTCCTGTTGACCAGCTTGGTTTGGGAATTTTCAGTTCCACCTTAAATGGTGCTGCAGTTACGTTCTGGCGACTGTACAAGCTGCAGCATTTAAGGTGGAACAGAACATTTGATCAAGAAGCTGAACAGGAAGCCCTTCAGCCTGGATTAATGATGATCATCAGCCTCCGACGGTTCGGATCGTGAAGGGAATGAAAAGAGCCGACGTTCCTTCACAGCCTAGAGCTGCATTTCTGCACACAGTCTGGCATTTTCATTGCCGCTGCTCTGTTGTTGTTTTGCTGGACTAAAACGTGGGCTGGAGTATGTAAATTTGGGGCATACATATTAATGAGTCCAGACCGTTACATAACAGTTCAGGATTTTGGAATCGGCCCCTTTTACTGCCCCTTCTACAAACGCAGGGTTTATATTTGAAGGAGGAGACAGCAGAGTTTGAGGCTCACAGTGTCTCAGGTCCAAGTACTGAACTCTCCTTATTCAACTATTCCAATGAAGATAGTTTTACATCCCAGTAGGCCTTTAAATAAGGCATATGGGAGCATTGACCATCCAACTAAGAGGATCTGTTCCACTGAGGTGATGGAGGCATCTACACAATGGACTCCTAAAATTTGACATAGTTCAATATCTTGTTATCTGAACTCAATTCACATTGCTTGGACACCTACTGAGTGCATTTACATGCACAGCAGTACAGGCAAAATTAATGCTAATAACCTTCATAATTCATGTGATAATTTACATGCAAAGCAATACTGACACGGCAAAAAACGGTGCTTTTGTTTTGGCAACAAAAGACGGAAACCCTGATAGAAGACAGAAACCACAGCAAGAACGTCTTCAAAGTCAGATCACAATGAAATCTCGTCCTGTCTCCTGAGGAACCTTCAAAAGTCTAGAAGGTCACTTCAGGCAGATTTATATGTGGCTTAGTACCGACTGGATGGCTCTGACTGCTGATGCAGCGACATTAGGGGTTAATTAGGTTAAGTAAGGTTGAATCTAATAATACGGCCAGGCTGTAGACCTTTATGTCCACAGTGAAAGGAGGCTGTAAAAGCAGGACATTAAAATGATTATAGGCACTAAATCCTCTCAGATAAAGTGTCCAGATGTTGCACCGCCATAGAGAAACATTGACCAATAGAACAGAATGCTTTGGGTCTCCATGCCCAGTGCCCAGCGTGGGCCAGAGGGGCATAAAGCCCCCCAGCACTGGGCTGTGGAGCAGTGGAACTGTGTTCTCTGGAGTGATGGAGCTCCATCCAGTACTTATAGGATGAGTTGGAGTGACCCAGAACTGACCATCCAACATCAGTACTGACCTCACTAATGCTCAATCAAATCCTCACAGCAATGTTCAACATCTAGAGTAAAGCTTCCTCATATTTTCATATATAAACGCAGTTAATATATTCACTCAACAGTGCATACACCACATATATGGGGCCCAAGCCTGTTTTGAAATGGTTCTTAAGGGTTCTTTAGCAAAGAAAATGGTTCTATATTGAAGCATGAATACTCAAAGAACTTTTTCCAAGATTAAATGGTTCTTTTCATGGTGAAGTGGTTCTTCAGATTGGACAAGAATGTGCTGTGCAGAAAGGGCTCTATGCAGCACCAAAAGGAGTTCTGCTACTGTAACAATGCACGCTGGTAAGAACAGTTTTCTAGAACCATGTTCTTTAGGGAAGAACCGTCTTTTTAAAGTGTGCACAGTAAAAATTTCTTGCTTGTTTTCAAAAAAAGTGGTGGCTATCTTCTGAGCTAGCCTGGAGAACGTCTGGTTCCATATTTCTCCTCCTATCAGAATGATTGATTATCCAAACCTGACATTAGACGATAAGAAAGAGAGACGCTGCAGGACCACCACGAGGAGAGAAACGGACACACCGACGTACATAAACTCACTACGTCTCGTATTAGTTATTATATTCATTCCAATATCAGCATTTCTCTGAGCAAATGGACACAAACTGCATAAACAAATGTCTTGTTCACTGCATCATTTTACGGCTTGTGCACCTGATCATTTTCCTGAATTCCCGGGATGAAGCACAGGGACTGGTGAAGCACCAAAATTCACCAAAAATATGGAACTAATTGACAATTAATATTCATGAGGCAGCATCTGCAACCAGCTTTAAAAAGCAGCTGAAAACGTTTTTATTTAGCTCATCATTCTGTTAGGTTTCTGTTTTTATTGCAAATCTTAATTTATTTATTCATTTATTTATTTGTCCTTCATTTATGAGAGATGCAGGATGGGGAGGTGTCTGTAAACCTTTGGCCATGTTATGTAAACAGGACTCAGACTGAACGGCTCTTCCTGCTGTTCTCTGATCAGAACCGAAACATCTAATCCTCACACAGGAGACAGAGCCAGCTGTGTGAATGTGTGTCAGCGGCGGACGAAGTTCACAAACCCTGTACTGAGTTAAAGTCGAGACCCCCAAGGTAAAATATTCCTCCAGTAAAAGTAGAAGTTCCTCCCTTTAGACCTCCACTGGAGTAAAAGTACTAAAGTATTTCCCTTCAAATGTACTTAAGTATAAAGTAAAAGTACTAAAAGAGGAATTCTGGCTCTGATGTCCTGTTATCATTTTTATAACCAGACTGGCTTCATGAACTCATTTCAGGTGAAAGTCCTCCAGCGTCTCTCTTGGTAAACCAGTCTTTTAATAGAACGTCATTAATTAGTGACGCTGACGTCTATTAAAATGATCAGAAGCACAAAACACTGAAGGTAAACAGTTTCCATCAGGGAGAACCGAGTGGCTCTGAAATCACTTTTTACACACAAGCAAAGTTTCAGTTTCAGATTTATTTACAACTTAGTTCCAAGTTTAAGTTGAATAAAAACTGGCTTTAAACTCAGGATC
>NC_051226.1:937137-939637 GCF_015220715.1 Pygocentrus nattereri
TGAGGAACCAAACCTCCCTAAGAGCATGAGGAACCCAACCTACTATGATGAACCAAACCTACTATGAGGAACCAAACCTCCCTAAGAGCACAAGGAACACAACCTACTATGAGGAACCAAACCTCCCTAAGAGAACAAGGAACCAAACCGACTATGAGGAACCAAACCAGACAGGGGTTAAGGTGGAGCCGGGCAGGAGGCGTTCTGCACTCTTCGTTTTGTTGTATAATACTGAGTCTGGAATTCAGCGAGAGGTTTGGCGTTTAAGGCTCCACATCTAGTTTATTCCACTGCTGCCATCCACAGCAAAAGCTGGGAAAACCAAACTCAGTGGCAGAAGATTCCATCGCACACCTACGACCACAGCATAACGCACTGCTGCTCGTCTCTCGGGCTGGACTCACGTGACGCTGGTAGTCATGGTAACGTCTACACTAAGCAGCTCTCTAGGCGCGTAATTCTGGATTGGATTACTTGTAGTGAGCTTGTACACGGAGATTTTCATCAGGTTGTTGAGTAGAGCGTGATGACCACCTCAGCCTTAATCCGTAATCTGAATCAATTCAGTCGGATTATGAAAATCTCTGCATGTAAACACAGCCACTGTTACAGATGCCCAAACCCTGTGTAGCAGCGCTGATGTATAAGATTAATAAAGTCTAATTTAGGATAATCACAGTCTGTAATAAAGCACATCGTTGCAGTCTGAAGAAATCAACGACCTCCAAAACGGAGACTGTGGGCATGCAGGGCTGAAACTTCTCCACTTTTAACGCAGCTGAATCCTACATGACTTTATCCCAAGTCTCTCTGAAGCCTTTCGGATGGTGCAATGATCATGAGTTTTGTACACAACATTGAATTATGCAGAAAACTAAAAATTTAGGAAAAGGAGACTTTTTTGGACAGTGCTGCTGGTGGTCTTCGGTGGTCCTCGACTCTGACAGAGGCTCACAGACTCCAGTGATTCATCACTTTGTTGTTACTTTGAGCAAAAGTGGAACATCTGTGCTTCACCCACCACAGAAAAACCCATTTCCTCCGTCAAAATATCCGCAAGGATCAAGACGCACAGCAGAGGACGAGAGCCAGAGAGAGACAGATGGACAGACGGACAGACGGACACTGATGGAGGTAACAATGAGTGACCACTCAGGAAACAGTGGAACATCAAACAGCACAGTGTTTTTTTTCTCTTGTTCAGTTCAGCGGAACTGATCATGAAATCAAGCGAAAGGAACCAATAAACTCTCTAACAGCAGAAGAAAGAATCACTGAGATACCGAACCCTCAAGGACCAACAAGGAGAACCCTCTTAAAAGAATGATGAACAACTATGGAGAGGAATCAAGACTCAAAACCAAAAACCTGCTAAGAACATGAAGAGGAACCAAAGAAAGCAACCAAGACACCAAACCAAAGAGTCCATAGAAATAATGAAGAAGAACCACATTTGGGAACCAAGACTCCAAACTAAAAACTTTCTAAGAACATGAAGATCTGCCAAGAAGAACCAAGACTCCAAACTAAAAACTTCCTAAAAACATGAAGAGCCACAGTAAGGAACCAAGAAGCAAAACTGAAAACTCCCTAAGAACATGAAGAAGAACCATGCTGAGGAACCAAGACTACAGACTAAAAACTTCTAAAAAAAACTAGAAAACTAAAAAAAAAGAGCCTGAGAAACCAAGCATACTATGAGGAACCAAAATTCCCTAAGAGCATGAGGAACCAAATCTACCATGAGGAACCAAAACCCACTAAGAGCATGAGGAGATACCCCTGAGAGGAACCTAGACTCCAAAGGAGAACCTCCCATAGGTGCATCTCTCTCTGTATGTGTCTAAAACAAGGTTTCATTTCAGACATTTCGGTTCTCACTCTAACAGAAGTCAAGATAACCATAATCACCGTGATGGAACCGACAGATCTAAACATTTCAGCCTGTTTTGAATCAGTTTCCAGCAATAACAACAAAACAACAACAACAACAACAACGCAACACTTGTATATAAACCTTCTGTCAACAAAGGCCTCGGTATCGCCTGCGGAGGCGCCGACGCTCCACTGCAGGCCAAAAATACCCTTTTCTATCCTCTCAGTCTTCATTCCGCATGCGGGGAATGAGCTGAGGAAGCATCCGTGTTCCTCTTACCTGGAATGACCTCGAACAGAAACTTTCCCGCCTCCTCTCCGTTGCTGGGGTGCTCCGTGACTCTGTTGCCAGGCAGGAAAATGGCCCCCTAGAGGAGACGAGAAGTAACAGCAGTGAGAAAGTGCATAATTTTACACTGTGCAGACAAAATGACATTTCACTGGAGAAATGAGAGTCCGAGGCAGAGATACAATCAGAGTCACTCTCTCAGACCGACGTGATCGGGGTGATGCATCCGTTCAGCTGCAGGCGACACCCTCCATGTTTCCTTTCAAGCAATTACCTCTACCTGATTTGCATAATCAGCTTAATTAGGCGAGACCGTAATTAGCTCAGTTAGGCTTC
>NC_051226.1:944637-974637 GCF_015220715.1 Pygocentrus nattereri
TGTCTTTGTTGAGGTGTGAATAATAATAATTAAAAAAAATAAAATGCAGAAATGACATAAGGAAATAATGTAAGCAGGTCAGTTCAGAGCATCACTGTTTTACAGCGTAGGCCTATAAGCTGTAACAGCTTGTGAAAGAGGCCCAGTGACCAGCATGGCCTTGGGAGATGTATGGGTTGAGCTATAATGTCCTGCAGAACACGATAAAAGGTGAGTCCAGTATTATACCCTTAAATAAAAGTAGCATATGACCACCATTACCGGGCGCCCTCTGCTCTTTCCTCTCAGCACGAGGCTGCTGTTCAGCCTCCGTAAATATTTACAGGATCCGAGAGCTGCTTTCCTGCTGACCGACTGCTTTTTATGGAGCTGAAGTGAACCATCTGAGGCAGCAGAAACTCTACCTTCCGCTCATGTGACGCTCGTTAATGGAACTGGTAAAAAAGTGGCAGTGATGAAGCGGCTCAGGTCTGTTTGATGTGGGTTACAGCTTCGCCACGGAAACAACATAACGGAGCTACAAGTGACTCTCGCAAAAGTCTCCAAACTAAAGTCATTGTTATCACCTGCAAGCAGTGTACTTTATTGAGTAGGGTTGTATCACACACTCTTATAAATGTGGCTTTAAGGGTTCTTTAGTAAAGAAAATGGTTCTATATGGAACCATGGACACTCAAAGAAACCTCTGCATGCTTAAATGACTCTTTGCATCATGAAGGGTTCTTCAGGCTGATGGAAAAAGTGCATAAATGTGCTGTAGATGGTTCTATGACTGGCTGGACAAAAGAAGTCAAGCAACAGAGAAGAACATTACTGGAGCGATACGTGCAGGATGCTTGCTGGAAACACTTCCTCTCCCGCACGGTGAGAAATGAGATGTAGAAAAATTAGTTCTGGCTCTGTTACATCACAACAAAAACAAACTGCAGATGGAAAGGCAAAGCCTGGGACGCACGCCGGGGCTAATCAAACACGAGGACTCTCACGGCAGATCACAGCGACGAGCACGTCGCTGATAACACAACGTTACTGTGACTCACTGCAGTAGAAATAGTTCCCCTTTAACCCTTAAAGCACAGCAAACCAGGAGAAAATCTCATTTTTCAAATATGACTCCAAGAACCACACACACACACACACACACACACACACACATACACACTTAAATACTAGAACAGGTAACAAGACACAGGTGAAAACAATCAAGGGCGGAGTCCAGAAACAAGGGGGCAGAACAGGGAAGAATCAAAACAAGGAAGCACATGGACAAGACCGGAGGTAAACAAAAGCACATGGAGGACTGGGAGGGGCCAATCGTGAATATTTTGGTTGTTTTCCAGTTTTTAACCATAGCGTGAAAATGCCTGTTGTTCTTAAATATTGCATATAAAATTCATGATGAATGGAACGGCCCAAAATTACTGGGAAAAAATTCTGGTTTCATTGACTTGCATTAAAAGTAAAGTAGGTTTTTCCTTCTCCTGTAAAGTGACCATTTTGGAGATACAAGGTTTTCCTCCGACAACAGCGATATGTATTTATATGTCGCATTTCTGCATAATTAGTTTGAGTTGTTCACAGTGGAGGTTATGGGAACCAGACGTCCCCCTCTAAAAGCTCCTCACAGTGGTGGTGATGGGAACCAGACGTCCCCCTCTAAAAGCTCCTCACAGTGGTGGTGATGGGAACCAGACGTCCCCCTCTAAAAGCTCCTCACAGTGGTGGTGATGGGAACCAGACGTCCCCCTCTAAAAGCTCCTCACAGTGGTGGTGATGGGAACCAGACGTCCCCCTCTAAAAGCTCCTCACAGTGGAGGTGATGGGAACCAGACGTCCCCCTCTAAAAGCTCCTCATAGAAAGTTCCTACATGAGATGGTTCTTAACTCACTGCTCCTCTCCTGGAGCCGAGCTGAGCTCAGTCGACTGCTGTGTTCATTTTATGCAACACTTATTAAATACCTGTTAATATAGTGTTCATCATAATACTGACAACTAAAACCAACACAGAAACTAAACAAAGACTAAACTAAAACTATCCCATGCCAAAAAACTAAATCAGAGCTATTCATGCATCTTTAAGACTTACCGAACTAATCTGAGTCTCTAAAGTCTCAGAAATACAGGTACTAGACTGCCTCTGGGTCGGTTCCCCTCCTGTCACTGGGGTGGGACCCTCAAGGCTCCATCTCAGTCCCTTCAGTCAGGGAACATAACTGAACCATAATCCACTGAGATGATCTGTTCTAAGCTGGACTGACTCCACACACCCCGCCTCGCCTCGCCTCCAGGCTTTTACTCTACTGCTCTGTTTTAAAACATTCGGTAATGAAAAGGAACAAATACCAACTTTTCACCTGGAGAACCTGATTTAAGCTCCACAATCAGACCTTAGAACCACTGTAGAACCTCTGAGGGAACATCTACACTGTTTGGACCTCGATGAAGGAGAAATGGACCTGAACAGAACCTTCATTTCTAACCATGTAGAATAAACCATTTCACCCCAAACCACTGTAAAAACTTTGTTTACATCTAAACCACAAGATTCTACAAAGCAGGTCACATCAGATTTCAGTTCAGGTCAGTTTTCATTCTCGTCCTGCCGCAGCGGGGGGGCTCCCTCGCCTGCCGCAGCATGCGTGCTAAATCCTCAATGACTGCGCTGAACCTGAACGGCATGTCCAGACCAGCAGTCTCACCAACCACACCACGGTTTCCATGGCTACTGCCATGGGGCAGGAGTTCATCTCCCAGCATGCTGTTGCACCTCCGTACTGCCCTCCAGTGTGCTGGCAGTTGCCCATTACTGACCGCTGCCACACTGTGACCCTCCAGCTTCTAATATTTGGTCAAACTCACCAGGACGTTTGTAGGTTTGGCTCGATTTGGACATCATGCTTCAAATGTTTGTGAGCCTGAGGTTCTCCAGCTTTAACAGAGTTTAACCAGTAACACTTCACTAGAAGGGTGTCTACATAACACCCACGACACCCTATATAACCACTTCATTACATGTCCATGAACGTTTATAGAAACATTTATAAAGCATACGTTGTACATGATAGTAATATTCACTACTGTCATTTTACTAAGAGATTTTTTTTTTAAGTTTATTTTGAAAACGTGTGTTATTTTCAGTAAAATGCCTCATTTCTGGACAGCCAGAATAAAAACGACCTTGCTTTACCCCTATGGTCAAAACATGCTCTGCCACTTGGCCACACCATCATACTAAGACTCAGTTGAATGATTGTTCCTAAGCGTTTTATGAGTAATTTACTGTCCGTTTAGTAAAATGAAAGTATGGGTTTGAAAGCACGTAACGACCGAAGGGATAAAGGGATAAAGCAAGGTCGTTTTTATTTTGGTTGTACAGAAATGAGCCATTTATTGACAATAATACACTTTTTAAAATAAAATCTATGTCTTCTCTCTGTTCAATATCATAGCTGTCGATATTCATATCATGTAGTCATTTACTCTCCTGTCGGAAGACCGGTTTTGCCGGGAGAGGGTTGTAATCCGAGTGATTACAGACGAAGACGGTGAATCCAGTATGAATCTGTACTATTAGCAGTACTAATTCTGAAGCAATCCTCCTGTAATTAGTCCAGCCTTGATCTAAAAGTAGTCCAAACCTGCTTCACTGTAATGTGATAAAACGGGTAAAAGACAGCGGCTCTGTTTTGCTGAATAGGACGGGAATAACTGCTAAACCGGAATTTGATAGTTTCTTTATCCTCATCTTAGAAAATACAGAAACAGTTTAATCCAGCAGTGCCCTGTCTGGTAGGAGTAAACGTGGATGCTTGGTGTGCAGTTAACTAACCACAACTGTTCTCAAGGAGCACTTCCGGTGATCTTGTAGGCGTGGCCTGGAAGTACCCTTCGACCTTTGTACGCTATGGGAGGGGCCTCCGTGATTACGTCAGCACGCTCCAGCTTACCAGGTCCCGTGATCTCAAGACTGACGTCAGAGTGCGGCTCACCTGCGGGTTGGTCTCTCTTAAACAGATGGCGCAGGTGGATCCCATGGCGTCACTTCCGCCGGAGATACAGACGTAGACGAGGCTTCTGGCGGACGGGATTCAACCTGAGATCAGGAATACAGTCCTTCCGGTTCATAAAAATCCTGGCCATGAAGCAGAAAACCGCCAACCACCAATCGCTTCAATCAGGTTGAAGAGGCTAGTGGACCGCGTGCTCACGCCACGCAAGCATGGGGTCCTGATGTGGATAACGATTAGTACTGTAGCAAGGCTGGAGAGCTTTGCATAAGAGTAGGGGAACCACGTTGGAGAGGACAGCGTACCGACTTTCAGCGTGCAACGTCTCATCTGCGCTGCACTTCCGGTGATCTACTGAAATGCAGCTACTGATGAATTCCAGAATAACCCAGTCTTCACTACTAATGACTGGGGCAGTCGTGGGCTGGAGGTCAGGGAACCGGCCCTGTGACCGGAAGTCGCTGGTTCGATCCCCTTGGCTGACAGTACGTCACTGAGGTGTCACGTACTAACCCCCTAACCCCCAACTGCTCCCCGGACGCCATGGATAGGGCTGCCCACCGCTCCGGGCAAGTGTGCTCACTGTCCCCGTGTGTGTGTGAAAAAATTCTAAACTCCTTCCTGACAATCATCTGATTTTTTGTAGTAATGCTGTCACCATGGCAACGTTTGTGTGGCTTCATGTTGCCGTTTGTTAAGGTTTTTCAACACAAACATCTGAACACAGAACAAGCTGCTCTGATCAGAGTGTCTAATACCGTAAATGTAAATATAACCTCTGTGGGTCAGGCAGAGAAAGTTCTCCAGTAGCAGTCCACTGTGAAGCACTCGAGAACTTCGGCGGTGACCTCCACACAGGCCCTCTGGGTGTTTCGCCAGACCACTGTGGGAAACGGATGTGAGATTACAGAGACGGTCCTCTAGATGGCTATCTGCACGACATCCCGCTTCCAAGGTCAGGGGTTAGCCTAATGTAACGATAGGAATTTCCTCTCGCAGGCTGAGGGACCGATGGAATTACAGCTCAGCGAGGAGGACAGAGGTGCGTTACTGCTCCTCCCTGTAATCGTATTTCGCTCTCTGGTGGCAGGAAGAGCTTTCAGAGTGAACATGACTCGGCTCTTACTCCAAAGTACCTGAAAATTCTACGTGAAAATCTTTCTTCACGCTCGTGGTTGATAACGGTCTCGCACATCTAGCCGTGTTTAATTCTGTCCTCACTCCTAACGGAACACGGTGTAATGGATAGTACCGGTCCTAAAACCTGATTGGCTGAGCTGCATTCAAATCACTTCACAGCAGCTGGGGTGTATATCACTACACCACAGCTGACAACTTATTTTCTTATCTAGAACTGGGCTGGTCAGCTAGACAGCAGGAGTCAACAGCCTAAACAGCTCCATCATTAATATCACAGGCCTGAATTAAAGCCCTGACGGTCTGATTTACTGTAAAACTGCAGTATAAACATCTAAAAATGTCACTTGAATGTCTCACAGGCTTCAAATGTCCGTGTTTCAGTCAGAAGTCGCGTCAAACCCAGTCTGAGTCCCAAACCGCTCCGTACTCCCTAAGTAGTGTTCTAGCTATGTAAATTCAGTAATTCTAGCCTCTTCAGTCAAACAGTGCATCGCTTATCGAGTGCGGACGTGTCTGAGTCCCAAACGACTGTTTCTTAGCTGTACTTTGCTCTGTTGGGCTGCAGGATCCAGTATTTAAACTACCGTGTAGTGCACTATGTAGGGAGCAGGGATTCATGTGGGAAGAGGGCGTCACTGGTTTGGGGCAAAACATGACTTGTGGTGGTGATTTGGTGAAAAAGGTTCTTAAAAAAAGAAAAGGAGCTTCTGGACGGAGGAATCAGGTGAACAGATTTAAAGCTACAATAAAACTCTGAAGGAGCTGAACTCATTGAGAACCAGCTTTGTTGCCAGGATTTCCCCAGGCGTGGGGAACCGAGGGTCGGAATCCAGCACAGTACGGTGACTTCCCTGCTTCGGCTCACCAACCGAACGTGGAACTTAACTGATGAGTTGAATCAGGAATGTTTGAGTGGAAAAGTCACTGAACTGCACAGGGGAGTTCCCCATCGCTGGTGTAAGGTTAGATCTTTGACCAGGTTGACCTACCAGCTAACCTACCAGCATTAGCACAGACGTCTACGCTTTGGATTCAGATGTAGTTCCCACAGTTAGTCAGGAAACCCACATAAAGTGTGATGTGTGACTAAATGAAAGCTCTGTAGTGCAGATACGCCATTCACCAGACAGTCTTTCACTACATCAGCCAAAATCCCGAGCTCTCATCAGGAACCATCCGTAACCAGCAGCTGTAAAATGTTTATCTTTCTGTCAGGTTCCTGTTTTTTCATTTTATGTTTACTTTATTATATTTTCTTTGTGCTTTAATGCTCAATTTTCACATTTCTGTTTATTGAATTAGGGGGCAGTCGTGGGCCGAAGGTCAGGGAACCGGCTTCGAGACCGGAAGGTCGCCGGTTCGATCCCCAGAGCCGACAGCTGACTGAGGTGTCCTTGAGCAAGACACCTAACCCCCAACTGCTCCCCAGGCGCTGTGGATAGGGCTGCCACTGCTCTGGGCAAGTGTGCTCACTGCCCCCTAGTGTGTGTGTTCACTAGTGTGTATGTGGTGTTTCACTTCACGGATGGGTTAAATGTGGAGGTGGAATTTCCCTGTTTGTGGGACTAATAAGGGTCACTTAATTATTGTTATCATTATCAAACAAGCACTTCGTTCAATGGTTTATATATTTGGTTTTATTTTGACATTTTATTTAATTTCATTGTGAAGCCCTTGGAGAAGCAGTTTTATGCATGAAAGGTGCTTTAGAAATTGAAGGACTGAGGACTGAGAATGGTCCACCAACCAAAAACATCCAGCCAACAGCGTCCTGTGACCAATATTCCTCCAGTAAAAGTAGAAGTTCCTCCCTTTAGACCTCCACTGGAGTAAAAGTACTAAAGTATTTCCCTTCAAATGTACTTAAGTATAAAGTAAAAGTACTAAAAGAGGAATTCTGGCTCTGATGTCCTGTTATCATTTTTATAACCAGACTGGCTTCATGAACTCATTTCAGGTGAAAGTCCTCCAGCGTCTCTCTTGGTAAACCAGTCTTTTAATAGAAGGTCATTAATTAGTGACGCTGACGTCTATTAAAATGATCAGAAGCACAAAACACTGAAGGTAAACAGTTTCCATCAGGGAGAACCGAGTGGCTCTGAAATCACTTTTTACACACAAGCAAAGTTTCAGTTTCAGATTTATTTACAACTTAGTTCCAAGTTTAAGTTGAATAAAAACTGGCTTTAAACTCAGGATCACAGATGAGCTCCTTTACTATGTTGATCTGTAGGCGTCTGTTCATAAACATAAACCAGCCCAAACTCATTTACTATAAAATGAAATGGTGTTTGTAGAAATTCAGAAAAAAGCCGCGTCAGTCTCGACTGCATATGTGGACATATTTCTATATTGAGCTCTATTTACACAAAGTTAGGTTAGTTCATCATTTATGTTGAACAGACTCTCCCAAAGTTTTACGCTGCTGCGCTGACGTTGAACCGCGTGCTGCACTGGGTCGGTATGACCGACAGGTCAAAACCAGCTCTAAACAAAGTGACCGCTGGGCCCTGATTGGTGCTCTGGCTTTGCGCTTCTTTCGTTTTGACATGTTACGTTTTTATACACACAGAAACCAAAAGGAACGACAGATTTCTCAAAATGTAGGAGGGAAAAAGTCGGATATTAGACTCTGAAATGTAGTGGAGTGAAAGGAGAAACTCGCCCAGAACGGAGAAACTTCAGTACAGAGACACCAAAAATACTAAAGTACAGAAACTAATTACATTTACTCAGTTACTCAGTTACTCAGTTACTCAGATACTCAGTTACTCAGATACTCAGTTACTCAGGTACTCAGTTACTCAGTTACTGTCCACCACTGTTAAAAACTCCAGCAGCACTGCTGTGTCTGATCCACTCGTACCAGCACAACACACACTAACACACCACCACCACGTCAGTGTTACTACACTGCTGAGAATGATCCACCACCCAAACAGTACCTGCTCTGTGAGGGTCCATGGGGGTCCTGACCACTGAAGAACAGGGTAACAGAGTATCAGAGAAACAGATGGACTACAGTCTGTAACTGTAGAACTACAGAGTGCAGCTATACGGTCAGTGGAGCTGATAAAGTGGACAGTGCGTGTAGAAACAAGGAGGTGGTCAGAATGTTACGCCTGACCGGTGTAAATCTGGGCTGTGAAAGAAAGCAGTGATTCTTGCTGGTTCTGCTGGGTTCTTACTGTTCACCTCAGAAAACTCTTTGTATTCTGTACATAATTTTACTCAATAAAACTTGAAACTCGGTGGAGTTTGATTTAAACTCGACACATTTATAAGAAGAAATGGATCTACGCTCTCAAAAAACACTATGCATCAAGGTTCCATATAGAACCCTGAGCTCCAAAGGGCCCTTTGCATGAATAAAGGGTTTTTGTATCATGAAAGGGTCTCTCAGCTTGATGGGGAACGTGCAGGAATGTGGTGTAGACAGTACTTTTTGAAAAGGGTTCTATATAGCACCCAAAAGGGTTCTTCTACTGTCATAAGCTTGACACAGTAACAATAGTACAGAACCAATTGAAGAACACTCATTTTTAATTTTCTGAAAATGGTTCTATATAGCACTAAAATGGGTTTTACTGTCACAAGCTCGACATTGTCACAATAGCAGAACCTATTTTGTGCTACATAGAACCATATCCGACACCATGCAGAGAACCCTTTAATCATGCAGAGAGTTTGAGTGTTCATGGTTCTATGAGGAACAATTGTCTTAACTAAGGAACGGTCTTTTTTAGAGTGCATGTTGTCTAGAACACCACATCAGGAATCGCTGTTGTTGTAAACATTGTTCCTGCACACGTTTAAGATCAAACCCTTTTGTTTTCTCTGGAAAATCTAATAAATCGTGTTCATTCTTACGGGGTCACTTCACTTTCCAGGCGGTCGGCCTGTATCGTTTGGGAACTCATCACAGAGGAGTGCAGCCGAGTTCACCAGGATCAGTGAACCTCTCGTCCATCTGTGTGTCAACCAGAGGAGATAAAGAGAGAAGGATGAGAGAAAAAACCCCAACGAGCGCAGCCTGACGTGACCGCGGGTGCCGAGGGGCCTTAAATCCAGCAGTCCCCCTGGAATCAATTAGAGAGCAGCCATGGCTGGAGAACGGCCTCATAAAAAGGGCATTTAACCTTGACTTTGTAGCCCCCACGCTCAGCAAGAACCACCATTCCGGGTCATTAGTGGCCCATATCTGTCCTGCAGCCCCGTCCGGCTCACTCATAAACTACTGACAGTGAAAAAGTGGAGGACTTGATATAGCGAAGTCTCTCTCCCTGCCTCTCCCGCTCTCTCCTGCTGTCTCTTTTCACGCTGTCCATTAATCTGTGGCTCTCCATCAGTAGAGAGGCATTAGGAGAACATCCTGCTGAGACTGTCTGCCAAGCCAGGCATCCTGCTCACAGAAGAACACTCACACAACAACAACTCCGATAGAGTCTGCGCTGCACATGGACACTCGCTCAAAACAAAGAAAAAAGACCGTCCATCAAACACGAGTCTGACTGTTTTCAATAGATCTTCTCTTTTACAGCCTTTATACGGTTTTCAATGCCTAAAAACAGCTGGTTTTGAGACGTTTGTATTTATTTGTGTTTTCCAAGCCTAAAACAGGAGAACACAGTGTACAGTCGCTTAAGTTCACCAGAGCACTGTGTAACTATTTTGGTAGCAACGCTGAGATTAATAACCGATCACATTGATTTATCAGTCTACTCAGACTTTAGCAGAGCTCAGTAACTCTGAGATTAATAACCGATCACATTGATTTATCAGTCTACTCAGACTTTAGCAGAGCTCAGTAACGCTGAGATTAATAACTGATCACATTGATTTATCAGTCTACTCAGGCTTTAGCAGAGCTCAGTAACACTGAGATTAATAACTGATCACATTGATTTATCAGTCTACTCAGGCTTTAGCAGAGCTCAGTAACAATGAGATTAATAACCGATCACATTGATTTATCAGTCTACTCAGGCTTTAGCAGAGCTCAGTAACGCTGAGATTAATAACCGATCACATTGATTTATCAGTCTACTCAGGCTTTAGCAGAGCTCAGTAACGCTGAGATTAATAACCGATCACATTGATTTATCAGTCTACTCAGGCTTTAGCAGAGCTCAGTAACGCTGAGATTAATAACTGATCACATTGATTTATCAGTCTACTCAGGCTTTAGCAGAGCTCAGTAACGCTGAGATTAATAAACGATCACATTGATTTATCAGTCTACTCAGACTTTAGCAGAGCTCAGTAACGCTGAGATTAATAACTGATCACATTGATTTATCAGTCTACTCAGGCTTTAGCAGAGCTCAGTAACGCTGAGATTAATAACCGATCACATTGATTTATCAGTCTACTCAGGCTTTAGCAGAGCTCAGTAACGCTGAGATTAATAACCGATCACATTGATTTATCAGTCTACTCAGACTTTAGCAGAGCTCAGTAACGCTGAGATTAATAACCGATCACATTGATTTATCAGTCTACTCATGCTTTAGCAGAGCTCAGTAACGCTGAGATTAATAACCGATCACATTGATTTATCAGTCTACTCAGGCTTTAGCAGAGCTCAGTAACGCTGAGATTAATAACCGATCACATTGATTTATCAGTCTACTCAGGCTTTAGCAGAGCTCAGTAACGCTGAGATTAATAACCGATCACATTGATTTATCAGTCTACTCAGGCTTTAGCAGAGCTCAGTAACGCTGAGATTAATAACCGATCACATTGATTTATCAGTCTACTCAGGCTTTAGCAGAGCTCAGTAACGCTGAGATTAATAACCGATCACATTGATTTATCAGTCTACTCAGGCTTTAGCAGAGCTCAGTAACGCTGAGATTAATAACCGATCACATTGATTTATCAGTCTACTCAGGCTTTAGCAGAGCTCAGTAACGCTGAGATTAATAACCGATCACATTGATTTATCAGTCTACTCAGGCTTTAGCAGAGCTCAGTAACGCTGAGATTAATAACCGATCACATTGATTTATCAGTCTACTCAGACTTTAGCAGAGCTCAGTAACGCTGAGATTAATAACTGATCACATTGATTTATCAGTCTACTCAGACTTTAGCAGAGCTCAGTAACGCTGAGATTAATAACTGATCACATTGATTTATCAGTCTACTCAGGCTTTAGCAGAGCTCAGTAACGCTGAGATTAATAACCGATCACATTGATTTATCAGTCTACTCAGGCTTTAGCAGAGCTCAGTAACGCTGAGATTAATAACCGATCACATTGATTTATCAGTCTACTCAGGCTTTAGCAGAGCTCAGTAACGCTGAGATTAATAACCGATCACATTGATTTATCAGTCTACTCAGACTTTAGCAGAGCTCAGTAACGCTGAGATTAATAACCGATCACATTGATTTATCAGTCTACTCAGGCTTTAGCAGAGCTCAGTAACGCTGAGATTAATAACTGATCACATTGATTTATCAGTCTACTCAGGCTTTAGCAGAGCTCAGTAACGCTGAGATTAATAACTGATCACATTGATTTATCAGTCTACTCAGGCTTTAGCAGAGCTCAGTAACGCTGAGATTAATAACTGATCACATTGATTTATCAGTCTACTCAGGCTTTAGCAGAGCTCAGTAACGCTGAGATTAACAACCGATCACATTGATTTATCAGTCTACTCAGACTTTAGCAGAGCTCAGTAACGCTGAGATTAATAACTGATCACATTGATTTATCAGTCTACTCAGGCTTTAGCAGAGCTCAGTAACACTGAGATTAATAACCGATCACATTGATTTATCAGTCTACTCAGGCTTTAGCAGAGCTCAGTAACACTGAGATTAATAACCGATCACATTGATTTATCAGTCTACTCAGGCTTTAGCAGAGCTCAGTAACACTGAGATTAATAACCGATCACATTGATTTATCAGTCTACTCAGGCTTTAGCAGAGCTCAGTAACGCTGAGATTAATAACCGATCACATTGATTTATCAGTCTACTCAGGCTTTAGCAGAGCTCAGTAACGCTGAGATTAATAACCGATCACATTGATTTATCAGTCTACTCAGGCTTTAGCAGAGCTCAGTAACGCTGAGATTAATAACCGATCACATTGATTTATCAGTCTACTCAGACTTTAGCAGAGCTCAGTAACGCTGAGATTAATAACTGATCACATTGATTTATCAGTCTACTCAGACTTTAGCAGAGCTCAGTAACGCTGAGATTAATAACCGATCACATTGATTTATCAGTCTACTCAGACTTTAGCAGAGCTCAGTAACGCTGAGATTAATAACCGATCACATTGATTTATCAGTCTACTCAGACTTTAGCAGAGCTCAGTAACGCTGAGATTAATAACCGATCACATTGATTTATCAGTCTACTCAGGCTTTAGCAGAGCTCAGTAACGCTGAGATTAATAACCGATCACATTGATTTATCAGTCTACTCAGACTTTAGCAGAGCTCAGTAACGCTGAGATTAATAACCGATCACATTGATTTATCAGTCTACTCAGACTTTAGCAGAGCTCAGTAACGCTGAGATTAATAACCGATCACATTGATTTATCAGTCTACTCAGACTTTAGCAGAGCTCAGTAACGCTGAGATTAATAACCGATCACATTGATTTATCAGTCTACTCAGGCTTTAGCAGAGC
This sequence comes from Pygocentrus nattereri, assembly GCF_015220715.1. Lineage (NCBI taxonomy): Eukaryota > Metazoa > Chordata > Actinopteri > Characiformes > Serrasalmidae > Pygocentrus > Pygocentrus nattereri. The sequence continues at coordinate 957,450 of NC_051226.1, forward strand.
TCAGTAACGCTGAGATTAATAACCGATCACATTGATTTATCAGTCTACTCAGGCTTTAGCAGAGCTCAGTAACGCTGAGATTAATAACCGATCACATTGATTTATCAGTCTACTCAGGCTTTAGCAGAGCTCAGTAACGCTGAGATTAATAACCGATCACATTGATTTATCAGTCTACTCAGGCTTTAGCAGAGCTCAGTAACGCTGAGATTAATAACCGATCACATTGATTTATCAGTCTACTCAGGCTTTAGCAGAGCTCAGTAACGCTGAGATTAATAACCGATCACATTGATTTATCAGTCTACTCAGGCTTTAGCAGAGCTCAGTAACGCTGAGATTAATAACCGATCACATTGATTTATCAGTCTACTCAGGCTTTAGCAGAGCTCAGTAACGCTGAGATTAATAACCGATCACATTGATTTATCAGTCTACTCAGGCTTTAGCAGAGCTCAGTAACGCTGAGATTAATAACCGATCACATTGATTTATCAGTCTACTCAGGCTTTAGCAGAGCTCAGTAACGCTGAGATTAATAACCGATCACATTGATTTATCAGTCTACTCAGGCTTTAGCAGAGCTCAGTAACGCTGAGATTAATAACCGATCACATTGATTTATCAGTCTACTCAGGCTTTAGCAGAGCTCAGTAACGCTGAGATTAATAACCGATCACATTGATTTATCAGTCTACTCAGGCTTTAGCAGAGCTCAGTAACGCTGAGATTAATAACTGATCACATTGATTTATCAGTCTACTCAGGCTTTAGCAGAGCTCAGTAACGCTGAGATTAATAACTGATCACATTGATTTATCAGTCTACTCAGGCTTTAGCAGAGCTCAGTAACGCTGAGATTAATAACTGATCACATTGATTTATCAGTCTACTCAGGCTTTAGCAGAGCTCAGTAACGCTGAGATTAATAACCGATCACATTGATTTATCAGTCTACTCAGGCTTTAGCAGAGCTCAGTAACTCTGAGATTAATAACCGATCACATTGATTTATCAGTCTACTCAGGCTTTAGCAGAGCTCAGTAACTCTGAGATTAATAACCGATCACATTGATTTATCAGTCTACTCAGGCTTTAGCAGAGCTCAGTAACACTGAGATTAATAACCGATCACATTGATTTATCAGTCTACTCAGGCTTTAGCAGAGCTCAGTAACACTGAGATTAATAACCGATCACATTGATTTATCAGTCTACTCAGGCTTTAGCAGAGCTCAGTAACACTGAGATTAATAACCGATCACATTGATTTATCAGTCTACTCAGGCTTTAGCAGAGCTCAGTAACTCTGAGATTAATAACCGATCACATTGATTTATCAGTCTACTCAGACTTTAGCAGAGCTCAGTAACGCTGAGATTAATAACCGATCACATTGATTTATCAGTCTACTCAGGCTTTAGCAGAGCTCAGTAACGCTGAGATTAATTACTGATCACATTGATTTATCAGTCTACTCAGACTTTAGCAGAGCTCAGTAACTCTGAGATTAATAACTGATCACATTGATTTATCAGTCTACTCAGGCTTTAGCAGAGCTCAGTAACGCTGAGATTAATAACCGATCACATTGATTTATCAGTCTACTCAGGCTTTAGCAGAGCTCAGTAACGCTGAGATTAATAACCGATCACATTGATTTATCAGTCTACTCAGGCTTTAGCAGAGCTCAGTAACGCTGAGATTAATAACCGATCACATTGATTTATCAGTCTACTCAGGCTTTAGCAGAGCTCAGTAACGCTGAGATTAATAACCGATCACATTGATTTATCAGTCTACTCAGACTTTAGCAGAGCTCAGTAACGCTGAGATTAATAACCGATCACATTGATTTATCAGTCTACTCAGGCTTTAGCAGAGCTCAGTAACGCTGAGATTAATAACCGATCACATTGATTTATCAGTCTACTCAGGCTTTAGCAGAGCTCAGTAACGCTGAGATTAATAACCGATCACATTGATTTATCAGTCTACTCAGGCTTTAGCAGAGCTCAGTAACGCTGAGATTAATAACTGATCACATTGATTTATCAGTCTACTCAGGCTTTAGCAGAGCTCAGTAACACTGAGATTAATAACTGATCACATTGATTTATCAGTCTACTCAGGCTTTAGCAGAGCTCAGTAACACTGAGATTAATAACCGATCACATTGATTTATCAGTCTACTCAGGCTTTAGCAGAGCTCAGTAACGCTGAGATTAATAACCGATCACATTGATTTATCAGTCTACTCAGGCTTTAGCAGAGCTCAGTAACGCTGAGATTAATAACCGATCACATTGATTTATCAGTCTACTCAGGCTTTAGCAGAGCTCAGTAACGCTGAGATTAATAACCGATCACATTGATTTATCAGTCTACTCAGGCTTTAGCAGAGCTCAGTAACGCTGAGATTAATAACCGATCACATTGATTTATCAGTCTACTCAGGCTTTAGCAGAGCTCAGTAACGCTGAGATTAATAACCGATCACATTGATTTATCAGTCTACTCAGGCTTTAGCAGAGCTGAGTAACACTGAGATTAATAACCGATCACATTGATTTATCAGTCTACTCAGGCTTTAGCAGAGCTCAGTAACACTGAGATTAATAACCGATCACATTGGTTTATCAGTCTACTCAGACTTTAGCAGAGCTCAGTAACGCTGAGATTAATAACCGATCACATTGGTTTATCAGTCTACTCAGGCTTTAGCAGAGCTCAGTAACGCTGAGATTAATAACCGATCACATTGATTTATCAGTCTACTCAGGCTTTAGCAGAGCTCAGTAACGCTGAGATTAATAACCGATCACATTGATTTATCAGTCTACTCAGGCTTTAGCAGAGCTCAGTAACGCTGAGATTAATAACCGATCACATTGATTTATCAGTCTACTCAGGCTTTAGCAGAGCTCAGTAACGCTGAGATTAATAACCGATCACATTGATTTATCAGTCTACTCAGGCTTTAGCAGAGCTCAGTAACGCTGAGATTAATAACCGATCACATTGATTTATCAGTCTACTCAGGCTTTAGCAGAGCTCAGTAACGCTGAGATTAATAACTGATCACATTGATTTATCAGTCTACTCAGGCTTTAGCAGAGCTCAGTAACACTGAGATTAATAACCGATCACATTGATTTATCAGTCTACTCAGGCTTTAGCAGAGCTCAGTAACGTTGAGATTAATAACCGATCACATTGATTTATCAGTCTACTCAGGCTTTAGCAGAGCTCAGTAACACTGAGATTAATAACCGATCACATTGATTTATCAGTCTACTCAGGCTTTAGCAGAGCTCAGTAACACTGAGATTAATAACCGATCACATTGATTTATCAGTCTACTCAGACTTTAGCAGAGCTCAGTAACACTGAGATTAATAACCGATCACATTGATTTATCAGTCTACTCAGACTTTAGCAGAGCTCAGTAACTCTGAGATTAATAACCGATCACATTGATTTATCAGTCTACTCAGGCTTTAGCAGAGCTCAGTAACTCTGAGATTAATAACCGATCACATTGATTTATCAGTCTACTCAGGCTTTAGCAGAGCTCAGTAACTCTGAGATTAATAACCGATCACATTGATTTATCAGTCTACTCAGGCTTTAGCAGAGCTCAGTAACGCTGAGATTAATAACCGATCACATTGATTTATCAGTCTACTCAGACTTTAGCAGAGCTCAGTAACGCTGAGATTAATTACTGATCACATTGATTTATCAGTCTACTCAGGCTTTAGCAGAGCTGAGTAACACTGAGATTAATAACTGATCACATTGATTCATCAGTCTACTCAGGCTTTAGCAGAGCTCAGTAACACTGAGATTAATAACCGATCACATTGATTTATCAGTCTACTCAGGCTTTAGCAGAGCTCAGTAATGCTGAGATTAATAACCGATCACATTGATTTATCAGTCTACTCAGACTTTAGCAGAGCTCAGTAACACTGAGATTAATAACCGATCACATTGATTTATCAGTCTACTCAGGCTTTAGCAGAGCTCAGTAACGCTGAGATTAATAACCGATCACATTGATTTATCAGTCTACTCAGGCTTTAGCAGAGCTCAGTAACACTGAGATTAATAACCGATCACATTGATTTATCAGTCTACTCAGACTTTAGCAGAGCTCAGTAACGCTGAGATTAATAACTGATCACATTGATTTATCAGTCTACTCAGGCTTTAGCAGAGCTCAGTAACACTGAGATTAATAACTGATCACATTGATTTATCAGTCTACTCAGGCTTTAGCAGAGCTCAGTAACGCTGAGATTAATAACCGATCACATTGATTTATCAGTCTACTCAGGCTTTAGCAGAGCTCAGTATCGCTGAGATTAGTGAACTACGTTGCCTGACTCGGCCACATAAACCAGAGAAATGGGCTTTAAACAGGAGTCAGGACCCTCCTGGGGTTCATCCTAAAGTTAGGACAGGATTTAGGAGATTTAGTCTAGTTAGGATGTTTGTGTGATGCTGTTTTCTAATCTGGAGTTAATGATGAGTTTATGAAGGTAGGAACACATTCTGGAATAGCTACTGTCTGAAATTCAGTCCATACTGAATTCGTCACAGAGACCAAACAGATCAGATTTCACGTGTCTGTAAGACATTTAGATGTTTCTTTGGTCCCAGCAGAGCGAGGTTATGCTTTTAAGCATTGGGGAATATATGATGGGAGAAGCTCTAGAGGCAAAAACCTCATTTCTAAATGGATAAGCATCCCTTTTCCGCTTCTGATTTGAATGCAAGGCGTCCCAATCCGCATGCCAAGTGCACCTCAATTTGTTAAACCTTGTTCCGCCCAAGTCCCACTGAGGGAGCTCAACCCAATTACTCTGAGTAATCATGTAAACGTCTGGCAGTTGGCAGATAGAACCATCATGCCTGCAAACTGGCCTGTACCGAGAGCCAAACAGCAGAGGTTCAGAATTATGATTAACCTCAACCTTCCATTAGACATCATACCTGATTTATTGCATCTCATCTGAGATTCTCTATCAGCATCAGGCCCAACAGAGGGGGAGAATAAGTGGTCCAGTTCCTTCTGAGTCCAAGACTTAAAAAGTCTGTCTCCTTAGTTTCACAGTGAAATCTTTTCCTTCTTTCAGGGACTAACAAATAGAGCAGAAACGAACAAAAAGATCTTGAACATTTCAGCACTATTTACAAACTTGTACTCGAGGCAGAGGTTTCAAAAGCATCATCATCATCATATATTGGATTCAGTTTGAACCAATCACAATTACTTGCACTTTAATCCTGATTACAGATGAATCCGTTGGTCAGTTTCTCACAGAATGTAGACGGACACACGAATCCAGAGGCTCCACACGGTGAGAGGCAGATGACGTGTATCTCAGCCCCTCTTCACAGGCTCATAACTCCGGATGTGAGTCTCGTAGGATCTCATGATGAGATGGAATGGAAAGGGCGGCTCTACGGATTCAGGAAGGGTTTGAACTGGATTTCTGAGCTGGATCATCACAAAGATACAGAACCAGATATAGAGACACCAAACTTTACATGCAAGCAACTTCATGGATCCCAGAGGGCTATGAAAATTCAAAGTAAATAAATGCTACATTACATTTATGGCATGTGACAGACGCTCTTATGCAGAGCGACTTAGAATTTGATCATTTTACACAAGTAGGTGAAGGTGGTGTTAGGAGTCTTGCCCAAGGACTCTCATTGGTGTAGTGTAGGGTAACTTGCCTGTGCGGGGGACTGAACCCCAGTCTACAGCGTAGACGGCTACACTTCACCAATCACCAAATGTGTGTAACACACATTCAGTTGATCTCCCGGTTTGCTTTGCACATAAACATTTCTCAGACTGTTGGTCTGTATGATGCAAGATGTGCAAAATCCAGGTTTTGCACCAATCCAACTGTGCTTGTAGGGGATGTGTACAACTGCACATACAGCCTTTCATTTCATAACATGACTGTACAGAGCTGTACATTGGGAATGGTGCAATGCTGGTGTATAGTAATGTGTATATTGTGTATGCTTGTGTATATTTAGTCTAATATACAATTTTTAAATATATATTTTGTCTGTTTAAATACTACAAGGAGGTTACACACCTGCGTAAATGTGATGTGAAAATAAATGTGATTTGATTTACATTTACAGCATTTGGCAGACGCTCTTCTCCAGAGCGACTTACAATTTGATCAATTTACACAGGTAGATGAAGGTAGAGTTAGGTGTCTTGCCCAAGGACTCTTACTGGGATTGTGTTGAGAGTGGTATAGAGATGATAAGATTTTTTGGAGCTAAACTCTGCAGGAGAGATCGGGACCACCAGCTTCCTGTGCTGTTTCAGGTCATGAGGGGGTTGATAAGTAACAAATCAGGTGAGCTAGAGCAGGAAAATCATTAAACCCGTACAGTACAGAGGGATTCTGGGATTGGAAACTGGGAAAAACTGATTGTGGCCCAACTGAGAGTTAGAGAAACAGCAAAAAAATCTGTCTCAATCAGAACTGGAATGGGTTTTGGTTTTGTTCTATATCTTGTATTTATCTAACTACTACAAGGAGGCTACAGTCTGATCATTTTACACAGGTGAGTGAAGGTGGTGTTGGGAGTCTTGCCCAAGGACTCCTACCGGTATAGTGTAGGGTGCTGCCCTGGTGGGGGATTGAACCCCAGTCTACAGCAGAGAAGGCAGAGGTGTTACCCACTACACTAACCAATCAACAGGGATGAAGGGTTTTAGGGTTCCAATGATTTGGTTTGACCGTCACTTATGGCTGGGCGAGTTATCGTTAACTAGTTATCGTGATATGACTTTCCCCCATAGAAATATAAGAAATGTTTGATAAATTTTTAGATGCAAAAGACCTCCCTCACACTTTCACCTTCTAGCGACAGCCCTGGTGGCGTTTTCTATTGCAAGAAAAGCAACACTACTCTGTCGTCACCACAAGAGGGCGCACGTTCACGTTTTTCAACGTGATTTGTCACGGGAGTGGTGGAGGCTAAAACGAGCCATTAAAAATACTTCGGCGACGTCTGAAATGTGGGGTTAGAGGTTCTCTGTTTGAGTGGAGTGGAGTTCTTCTGTCACCAAGTGTGAGTGATGAGGTAAGTGGCGTACCTGTAACTGCTGTCCCGGAGCGAACTCCCCAACATCCTAACAAGCTTTAGCAGCATTACAACACGTCGTCTCCACACACTCACAGTCTGAGTTACAGTATTCAAACAGTCATATTTCAGCATTAGAGCATTCAAAGCAAAAGTGAAAGAGGAGCGGGTTCATGAGAGTTACAGCACTGATTTAACCCTCTGGAGTCCATAAACTTGGCTGCGTGTCAAATTCCTCAACCTGTGCTGATGGAAAAATCTAAAAACTACACAAGAAATAGGTTTTCACTTTCGTACACTCGACACTTTCTTTGTCCTCTGCCTCTCAAACCAAAATGTGCTGGAACTTTTCGGCCTTTACCAACAAACTGAGTGTGACACCGACACCCACAGCTCATCAGAAATGATGCAAGGTTCTTTTTTGTAGCTAAACTCTGCCAGAGAGTTCGGGACCACCAGCTTCCTGTGCTGTTTCAGGTCATGAGGGGGTTGATAAGTAACAAATCAGGTGAGCTAGAGCAGGAAAATCATTAAACCCGTACAGTACAGAGGGACTCTGGGAGTGGAAACTGGGAAAAACTGATTGTGGCCCAACTGAAAGAGATTATAAAATAATTTTTTTGTAAAAATGCTACAAAAATAAAACTGAAATGAATGAAACCGAGTAAAGGCTGGCATTACTGCCCAAACACAGATAAACAAACACTGTTGTGGGGTAACAGAGTGCATATAATTATCATCATAAGTGCCATGAATTTGACTCTGAAGAACCATTTGACCATTCATAGAACCCTCTAAGCATACAAATGCTGGCACTGGACACTTTTGACCCCAGCCTGTTCCTATTCGAGCAGCTTTCAGTGCAGTTTAAACGCTGCTAAGGTTTCTAGCCCCTTTACTTCTGTAACAGAGCCTTTTTATCCTAATTTCTCATTTTGAATGTCATTTTTAATCATGATTTTAATTTCTATTCTCGTACTTTAATGACTACATTTTCTCATCTGTAGAGCATTTTGAATGACAGCCGTGTATGAAAGGTGTATATAAACTTGCCTTGCCTTCTGTGAGGGTTCATGGTTGTGTACAGACCGAATTTCATTACTAAACATTTCTGCTTTACCCCGACCCCCTGTTTTGGAGCGCGGCCCCTTGTTCCTGAGCTACAGGGCAGTGGTTGAGATCTTCCCTCTGAAATGAGACCCTCTAATAAAAGAGCATCACTTCATTATCAGCTACCAGCGCCGCTCTGTAGGCGACCCTGCCCGTCTGCAGGGACAGCAGAGGAGGGGAAAGTTCAGCTCCTCACTGCTGGGCTTTAGTTACATTTAGGGATCATACGCCTTCAAAGAGGGGGGCAGTTATTTATTATCACCCCCCCTAATTCTTCAGTCATGTGAAGCTGAAGTCAGACGTTCTCCAGATTTTCCCGTTCCATTAGAACTGCTGCAACATCAGCAACACTAGTATTTTTATGCTTGTTATGAAGAAAACGTCCATAATACATTAAAATTACATTAAACTAAGATCATACGATGGTTACCATACCATAATTCCCACATGTGTGTGTTTCTTTGGTCTCTAGCCAGTTTCTTTTTTCCTCAGAACTCTGTTTGGAGTCCCTGAAAAACCACGTAGCCCTAACACTTCACCCCATCCCTCTATCTCAACAAGAATCAGGACACCCCACACCTAGACGTGAGCACACAAGCAGAGGGGTAGGGCCGAGTGCTAGGGGCGAGGGGTGAAATGGGACTGGGCCCTAGCGTAACGGTTAGAACTGTCCAGGTCGTGGTCTTTTCTGTGGTTCTTTACGGATGTGAAAGCTGGACAATAAAAAGGACAGGAAGATGCCCTGAATCTTGGTGTTGGTGAAGAGTTTTGAGAGAACCTCAGACCTCAAAGAAAAGAAATAAATGGATTCTTGACCAAATCAAGCCCCACCGCTCACTCGAAACCCAGAGAACCAAACTGAAGCTGTTAGTTGGGAAGAACCAGTTTATTGGAAAAGATCATTACACTGGGAAGAGCTGAAGGTAAGAGAGGAAGAGATACAAGATGGAAGGAGGCGATCAGAAGAATCAGGAACCAGCCACTCAGAAGCCTGAAGACCCAAACAGAAGACAGCACATTCTGGAGGAACACTGTCCAGATGGTTGCCAAGAGCAGAACCGAATAGCACTTAACGATAGAGCGTTATTTTGTACCGTGTTACCCCAAAACTGCTCCCAACAGCATTTTTCTTACAGGTGAGTTTGGGTACCACCGTCTTTACTAAAGAACCCTTGAAGAACCATTTGACAGTGTAGTGTCATGCATTACAGTTAATCATGTAATAGGAAACATTTGACTAATAGAGAAATTAATGAAGCGACATACATTCAGGTCATAAGTTTCCTCTGTATAGATTATCCATGACTTTGCTTGACCGCTGAACCGCAGTTAGTAACTGCATGGAAGATCCTGCCTTGCACTGTCCTTGATTTTCTTCGTTTCTATCAAAGCCTGCCTTTATTTTCCATCGTGTGTCTTGCCACTGTGCTTCTGTAGTTGTTTTGGTCTGTGTCTCCTCCCCTGTCCTGCCTCCTTATCATCTGTCCCACCTGTGTCTAGTCTGTAGCCCCGCCTCCTTATTAGCCTCAGGTGTTTCTGGTATGTTCCCTGTGCATTTACACCCCTGCTTGGTTGCTCATGTGTTTACTGGGTGTTGTGTGGGATCGTTTTCCGTCATGTCTGTCGGTCTTTTGTTTTCTTTCTGCTTGAACATTTTTTTTCACTGGCGTTTTTGTTTCATTAACTTTGTGGCCTCCTTTCTATCTATGGGCTCCAATAAATCCAGGACTTGCATCCTGCCTCTTCATCTCCCTCATTGTTCCACTACCCCATTGTTTGATTGGTTGACAGCAGTTGGTACATTTCTGAAAACAATTCTTGCGAGTCTATAAACGAATAACTTCACCCCAGCAGTGAATTGGTTCTGTCATGAGTCCCTTACCGTTTTCTGTTCCCACCAATTCTTAAACTCCTGCTTTAACTCATGAAGGGTTTGATAATTAGCTAATGTGTTAGACCAGGTTTGTTAAAGCAGAGAAAACACTACGCAACACTCGTCTTTCTTTCTGTTCCTCTTTCTCTCTTTATCTCTCTCAGCATGGAAGTCTCCATGCTAACCCAATTATGTGAACCTGTTTGAAATTCTCACCTCATATTTCAAAAGGTGGAGGCTTACAAGAGGAAAGAGCTGCATACGCTTAAAACTTCCTGGCAGGCTAATGCTGCATACCAATGACCACTCACTAATAATATATGAGGAACCGAGGGGGGGCAGGAGCAGGCCTACTGTTTCCCATCCTGATTTAATGGGAATTGTGAGAGGAAAAACATTACCTTAGCTTTCTGGGCCTCATTCCATGAGAGTTATATGAGGAGAACAAGGTTTTGGGAAGGACGCTGTTTATGGTTCTACTCGAAAGCACACAAATCACTCTGGGACACTTTATGGTCTGTTGCTTTTCTTGTTTCTCCATTGTTTTCCAACACAAGCATTTCATTCGTAGCAAATATCCATTGCAGGATTAGGCTTTATAACTGATACTGGGCATTAAATGCTGGTGCCACTGTCAGCACTGCTTTGCAAAATAACCATAAAGAGGTGAGGATTTCATAACCGCAGGGCTACTGCTGAAAAACTGAAATGCTGACACATCAAACTTGTTCGTAGAACATGCTGCCTACACGGTTGCTGAGATGCTTCCAGGAGCAGGAAAACCATTAAAGCATGCAATATAGAGGGACTCTGGGATTGTGGCCCAGCTGGGAGTGATGACAGTAAACATGCTCATGCCTCAATAAGAACTAGAGAAAGCTTTGTCCCAATATGTAGCCCAAAACATCGTCTGTATCCAAGTTTAGTTTAACCCTAATGAAATACTTTGAATAACACAAGGATTGTGTTACCAGCGGTCCCAAAAGATCCTCTGAACAGAGCAACTTTAATCCTACAGTTTAAACCTCTAAACCAGTTGAGAAAGTTTTGTCCTACCATCTAAACATACAGCATTTCTAAATAGAACAAATTTTGTCTTACCAACTAACCCAGGCATGCAAACTGGAGAACTTCCAGGCCAAAGTGCTGCAGAGATCAGCGTTTACCCTCATCTACCACTCAGTTCATGAAAGCCTTGCTAATTGGTTGATGAGCTGAATCAGGTGTGTGTAATGAGCCAGTGTGGTGAAGTATGCGGTGTTTCAGCCTTCAAGGACTGTAGCCTGGCACGCGATCTAACCCAAAAAAATCCTCCAAAGAGAGCAGGTTTTGTTCTACCATCTAACCCCAAAGAGATCCTTCAAATAAGAATTTAAAGCAGATATTTATCCATACAGAACAAGTTTGGTCCTACTATCTAACAGAGTTCCCCCCAAATTGAACAGCTTTTGTCCTACCATATAACCAAGAAGTTCTACTAAAAATAGAGGAACGTTGGTCCATCTAACCCCAAAGAGATCATTCATACACTACAAGTTCAGGCCAACCATCTAAATTGGAAAGTCATCTAGATAGGATGAGTTTCGTCAAACCATCGTGCCCAAAAGATCCTCTTAAGAGAGCAAATTTTTAGTCCTACTTAAAAGATCCTTCAAATAGAGCAAGCTTGGTTCTACAGTCTAAACCAGATGTTCCTCTAGAAGGCACAATTTTTCACCTACTATCTTGACTAGAAACCTTGAGTAGGTTTGTTCTATCATCTAACTCCAGAGATTCTCTGAACAGGGCACCTTTGGTCCAACAATCTAAATCAGTAGTTCTTCTAAATAGAATCGATTTTGTTCTACCATCTAACCCAAAACACAATCTAACCATAAGAAAATGAGGATTTCATACCCACAGAGCTGCTGCTGAAGAACTGAAATGCTAGTGCAGCAAAGTCAGTGCTAAGAACCATTCAATTGTGCAGTATAGAGGGACTCTGGGATTGTGCCCCAGCTGGGAACAATAACAATAAACAATGCTTGTGTTAAAGGTATGCCTGAGTAATCTATTTATATATATCTATCTATCTATCTATCTATCTATATATATATATATATAAATAAATAATGTATCTATAATATCTAAGCCAAAACATCATCTGTATATGACAAATTTTGTCTTACTATTTAACCCTAATGGGACCATTTCAATAGAAGAAGGGTTGTGCTACCATCTTTCCTAAAAGATCCTCTGAGAGCAACTTTTGTCCTATAATCCAAACTGAGCATTCCTCAAAATAGAGAAAGTTTTGTCACACTATCAAACCCAAAATGATTGTTTGAATAAAGGAACTTTTGTCTTACTGTGTAAAGCAATAGCTCTTCGAAATAGAACAAATTTGGTCTTAGGATCCTTGAAAAAAAGAGTGGGTTTTGTTCTACCATCTAACCCCAAAGAGATCCTTCAAACAACAATCTAGAGCAGATATTTATCCATATAGAACAAGTTTGGTCCTACTATCTAACACAAAAGTCCCCCCCCCAATAGAATACTTTTGTCCTACCATGTAACCAACATGTTCCAGTAAATGGAGGAATGTTGACCCATCTAACCCCAAAGAGATCATTTATATACAGCAAGGTCAGCCCAACAGTCACAAGTGATCTAGACAGGATGGTCTTTGTCTTACCATCTAACCCAAAAGATCCTCTTGAGAGAGCAAGCTTTGGTCTACCATCTAAACCAAATGTTTCACTTAGCTAGAAAAAGTTGTCTTAACCAAAAGGGATTCTTCAAATAGAGCAAGTTTGTCTTAAAATCCAACCTAAAAGATCCTCCAAAGAGAAGGATTCTTCCTTCTAACCCCAAGGAGATCCGTCAAATGACAATCTAAACCCGATATTCCTCAAAATAGAGCAAGCTTGGTTCTACAATTTAAACCAGACATTCCTCTAGAGGGCACAAATATTGACCTACCATCTAAGATCCTCTGCAGAGAGTTGATTTGATTCCACCATTTAACTCCAGAGATTCTTTGAACAAAGTTTCACACTAATAGCCAATCCAGCAGTTCTTGTAAATAGAACAGATTTTGCCCACCATCTAACCCAAAGATTTCATACCCACAGAGCTGCTGCTGAAGAACTGAAACGCTAACGCAGCAAAGCCAGTGCTAAGATCATGCTGTCTACACAGCTTCTGAGATGCTTCCAAGAGCAGGAAAAACCATGAAACCTTGGGATTGGCTCAGGGACTGAGCTCCAGCTGGAAGCATCAACATCAACAATAAAGAATGTTTGTGTTAAAGGTCTGCCTCAATAAGAAACGGATAAAGCTTTGTTCTAATATCTGTCCCGTCCCATCACATCATCTGCACATGACATCGTAAAACCCAAAAGACCCTCTCAGTAGAGTGAGCTTTATCCTGAAATGTCAGGAAAAAGTGTTTTAAGAAGAAAATTCTTATTAAACATGGTTGGTGAACGAGGTCCGATGTTCACAGTTATACTTAACACAAATCACTGTGGGACAATTTACAGTCCGTTCCCAGCTTGTTTTCCCACTTTGTAAAACAAGGACGAGATTAGGATCCATGACTGACACCAGCCAGTTAATGACGGCCACTGATAGGACCATAAAGAGGTGAGGATTTCACAGCCATGGCTGCGATAGAAATCTGGTCTAATACAGGTTCTTCATAAACTCTGCACAAACCCCGCCCTCGCTCTCTCTCTCGCGCTCTCTCTCTCTCTCTCTCTCTCTCTCTCTCTGTCTGTCTCTCTCTCTCTCTCCCTCTCTCTCTCTCTCTCTCTCTCTCTCTGTCTGTCTCTCTGTCTCTCTCTCTGTCTGTCTCTCTTCCCCTCTCTCTCTCTTTCTCTCTGTCTCTCTCTCTCCCTCTCTCTTCCTCTCTCTCCCTCTCTCTTCCTCTCTCTCTCTCTCTCTTCCTCTCTCTCTCTCTCTCTTCCTCTCTCTCTCTCTCTCTCTTCCTCTCTCTCTTTCTCTCTGTCTCTCTCTCTCTCTCTCTCTCTCTCTCTCTTCCTCTGCCTTGGTGTTTGTCTTTAACTGAGACTGTGTAGCTGTATTAATGTCAGATTCTGTATGAAGTCATATACATGATTATTATACACTCAGCGGTCACTTTATTAGGTACCATTAGGTTCCATTGCTTGTTAACACAAACAGCTAATCAGCCAATCACACGGCCGCAGCTCACTGCATTTAGGCATGTAGAGGTGGTCAAGACGACTTGCTGAAGTGCAGACCGAGCATCAGAACGGGGAAGAAAGGGGATTTAAGGGGCTTTGAACGTGGCGTGGTTGTTGGTGCCAGACGGGCTGGTCTGAGTATTTCAGAAACTGCTGATCTGCTGGGATTTTCACGCTCAACCATCTCTAGGGTTTACAGAGAACGGTCAGAAAAAGAGGAAATATCCAGTGAGCGGTCAGTTGTGTGGACGAAAATGCCTTGTTGATGTGAGAGGTCAGAGGAGAACGGGCAGACTGGTTCCAGATGATAGAAAGGCAGCAGGAACTCAAATAACCAACCAGAATCTCTGAGGAACGTTTCCAACACCTTGTTGAAAGTCTGACATGAAGAATTAAGACAGGTCTGAAGGCAAAAGGGGGTCCAGCCTTTTACTAGCAAGGTGTACTTAATAAAGTGTCCGGTGAGTGTATACCACAGTAAAAAACAAAAGCTGGCTAAATTACTGATGTAGCTGCTGATTTTAATGGTGTAAACGTTCTGAACTGATAGTGAAAATACACAGTGTGAAGGCTGTGGATGTGTTTACTGTCTGTAGGTTCATACCTATTAACGTGAGCTAGAGTCCAGGGAGCTGGTGGGCAGCTGGACTCTCACTAAAATTACACTATTAATTAAGCAGTCTACTCATGATTCTGACTCAGTTTTTTTTCTATTAAATGGACTTAATTAAACGGTAATGTCCTCTGCACGTCTTTCGGGGATTCTAAAACCCTTTCCTGGAAACAGATAAACTAGGACGTTATATAATCATCTAATCATGAAACACATGCAGTTTAATGTAAACCTCGTTCCTCACTCAGCTCACAGAAAGGTGTGTAGATGTGCCCCAGCAGAGCCAACTGTGATCAGTCTCCGCTCTCAGAGCTTGGGCTTTACTGCTCTTCTGTACAGATTTCCAGCGATGTAGCTCAGAATCATTTTCAGGGTGTGACAGCGGAAATACAAAACAGTAACTGAGTATCTCAGTACCCAAGTAGTTTTTTAATGAATTACTTGCTTACTCTTACTTGAGTATTTTTATTTACTAATACTTTTACTTGTACTTCAGTAAATTATCACTACAGTAACAGTACTTGTACTTGAGTATGGATTTTCAGTACTAAAAACTGAAATGCTGATGCTACAGAGTTAGAACTACACGGTTGCTGAGATACTACTTAACCATGTTTGTACAGTTTTGATGTTTAAAGGACTCACAGACCATGAGACAAGACAGAAGTAGGCTAGCATCCAGGAGCTTTTTCCACCATCCAGCACCTGAGAAACGTCCTGAGCAGATTCCTCATGGTATCTCAGGAAGGGAACATCTAATGCCCTTATCGTCTGTCCCTCTGCTGATCCAGACTCCCCATCCCAAATCATGCCGAGATCAATGGGATTCTGGGGCTTAAAGCTGGGAGTGAGTTGGCAGCCTCAGTGCAGTTCTCCACGGCCCTGTTCTCCACGAACAGCCTGCAGCTGAGGCAGAGTGTCGCTGTGATCCCATCACATTTTCCTGGGTTTTTATCCAGGGGGTCCTAGTCTTCCCCCCGTGATTGATTACACTGGACTGCATTTCATTTTCTTGATTCCACGCGAGTAAAATCTATTACATTAATGCAGTTTTGGCCTACAGTTTATTTACTGTCCATAGCAACCGTGTTAATGTGTTATATTTTATTAATGTGGAAATTGTTCCACTATCTGGCCACTTTATTAGAAACACCCACCTTGTGCTTCCACTATCTGGCCACTTTATTAGAAACACCCACCTTGTGCTTCCACTATCTGGCCACTTTATTAGAAACACCCACCTTGTGCTTCCACTATCTGGCCACTTTATTAGAAACACCCACCTTGTGCTTCCACTCACTGGCCACTTTATTAGAAACACCCACCTTGTGCTTCCACTAACTGGCCACTTTATTAGAAACACCCACCTTGTACTTCCACTAACTGGCCACTTTATTAGAAACACCCACCTTGTGCTTCCACTAACTGGCCACTTTATTAGAAACACCCACCTTGTGCTTCCACTCACTGGCCACTTTATTAGAAACACCTACCTTGTGCCTCCACCAACTGGCCACTTTATTAGAAACACCCACCTTGTGCTTCCACTCACTGGCCACTTTATTAGAAACACCCACCTTGTGCTTCCACTCACTGGCCACTTTATTAGAAACACCCACCTTGTGCTTCCACTAACTGGCCACTTTATTAGAAACACCCACCTTGTGCTTCCACTCACTGGCCACTTTATTAGAAACACCCACCTTGTGCTTCCACTCACTGGCCACTTTATTAGAAACACCCACCTTGTGCTTCCACTAACCGGCCACTTTATTAGAAACACCCACCTTGTGCTTCCACTAACTGGCCACTTTATCAGAAACACCCACCTTGTGCTTCCACTCACTGGCCACTTTATTAGAAACACCCACCTTGTGCTTCCACTCACTGGTCACTTTATTAGAAACACCCACCTTGTGCTTCCACTCACTGGCCACTTTATTAGAAACACCCACCTTGTGCTTCCACTCACTGGCCACTTTATTAGAAACACCCACCTTGTGCTTCCACTCACTGGCCACTTTATTAGAAACACCCACCTTGTGTTTCCACTAACTGGCCACTTTATTAGAAACACCCACCTTGTGCTTCCACTCACTGGCCACTTTATTAGAAACACCCACCTTGTGTTTCCACTAACTGGCCACTTTATTAGAAACACCCACCTTGTGCTTCCACTCCTGGCCACTTTATTAGAAACACCTACCTTGTGCTTCCACTATCTGGCCACTTTATTAGAAACACCCACCTTCTGCTTCCACTAACTGGCCA
>NC_051226.1:984637-1032137 GCF_015220715.1 Pygocentrus nattereri
CTGTCTCACTTCATTCCTCTTCTCTCTCTTCCTCTGTCTCACTTCAGTCCTCCTCTCTCTCTCTCTCTCTCTCTCTCCGTCTCACTTCATTCCTCTTCTCTCTCTCTCTCTCTCTCTCTCCGTCTCACTTCATTCCTCTTCTCTCTCTCCCTCTGTCTCACTTCAGTCCTCCTCTCTCTCTCTCTCTCTCTCTCTCTCTGTCTCACTTCATTCCTCTTCTCTCTCTCCCTCTGTCTCACTTCAGTCCTCCTCTCTCTCTCTCTCTCTCTCTCTCTCTCTCCCTCCCTCCCTCCCTCTCTCCCTCCCTCTCTCCCTCCCTCCCTCCCTCTCTCCCTCCCTCTCTCCCTCCCTCTCTCTCTCTCTCTCTCTCTCTCTCTCTCTCTCTCTCTCTCTCTCTCTGTCCCTCCCTCCCTCCCTCCCTCTCTCCCTCCCTCCCTCCCTCTCTCTCTCTCTCTCTCTCTCTCTCTCTGTCTCACTTCATTCCTCTTCTCTCTCTTCCTCTGTCTCACTTCATTCCTCTTCTCTCTCCCTCTGTCTCACTTCATTCCTCTTCTCTCTCTCCCTCTGTCTCACTTCATTCCTCTTCTCTCTCTCTCTCTGTCTCACTTCATTCCTCTTCTCTCTCCCTCTGTCTCACTTCATTCCTCTTCTCTCTCTCTGTCTAATTCATTCATTCTTTCTCTCTAACTAGTCATTTTTCTTCCTCTAGTTAGTTTTCCTCTCCTCTCCTCTTCTCCTCGCTCTGTGAGACGACAGCGACACTCCGACTGTTATCGCAGGCCACGTTTGTAAAACCGTCCCTCGTCCTCTCAGGGTTTCCTCTCTGAGCCTCAGCGTGAGATTCGGGTCTGTAGAGATGGAGGCTGGGCTGGTAGTGTTTTGTGGCCTCGTCCTGTAGACTAACGATACTGTAATTCCCTCGAGAGTCTGAGACTCCGCTATAAATACACATAAAGCACCTGCAGAACCAGGCCAGCATCATTACAGACCCCACCGTGATTTATCAGCCACCCAGGACCTAATCAGGTCCTCCTGAACATCCACTCAGTGTTATTCCTACAGCAAGCCTTCAGCCTTTAGTGAGACGATCAAGATCAATAAGCATAAAGCCTTTTTCAGGTCAGCCACACTTACAGACACACGACAAAAATACAGCGTCTCTCGCTTTTTACAGCAAATCAAACCAAAACTTCAGAGAACCTGTTTATACCCAGTGCAAATCAAACGTGCATGTAGCTGGTTATTACCATGCTATAACAAGTTGAAATGAGATAGTTACATTTCAATTGTAAAGCAAAACATCTGGAAACGCTCTGAACGTCTACAATACCAAGCAGATTTTACCAAATTTTACATTTTTGTCTGGTTTTTGACACAAACTGATAAATAATTGCAGTTAAAAGCACCGACTCAAATCTGTCATAGTGTAAACAGAATATCAACGTAATTACATCCTTATGTAGCCTAGTAATAACATGTAATACCTTTTTTTAATGTATAATGACAACTGTGTATTTTACCCAGTGACAGGAAACAGTAATTGTGAATAAGAACATTTTGCACTAGTCAGTGCACATTTACACATTTATTGCAATATAAACAATTTAAACAATTATTTCCATTAGCTGCTCAATTCCTTTAGCTGTACATACTGTAACTGGACTTAACTCACTGCACATCCTTTCTACTACTCACAGACTGTTTGTGTCTATTTTGTGTTTATACACTGATCAGCCTCTTTATATATATATATAGTTTAAATATACAGAGAGAGATCAAGCATAACATTATGACCACCTCCTTGTTCCTATGATCATTGTTCATTTTATTGCTAGCCCCTGTTTACCCTGTTCTTCAGTGGTCAGGACCCCCATGGACCCTCACGGAGCAGGTACTGTTTGGGTGGTGGATCATTCTCAGCACTGCAGTAACACTGACGTGGTGGTGGTGTGTTAGTGTGTGTTGTGCTGGTCTGAGTGGATCAGACACAGCAGTGCTGCTGGAGGTTTTAAACACTGTGTCCACTCACTGTCCACTCTATTAGACACCCCTACCTTGTCGGTCCACCTTGTCGATGTAAAGTCAGAGATGACAGCTCATCTGCTGCTGCACAGTGTTACTGCAGTGCTGAGAATGATCCACCACCCAACCAGTACCTGCTCTGTGAGGGTCCATGTGAGGGTCCATGTAACTGTAGAACTACAGAGTGCAGCTATACAGTAAGTGGAGCTGATGAAGTGGACAGTGAGCGTAGGGAGCAGCATTGCAGTGTCTGATCCACTTGTGCCAGCACAACACACCAGTGTGACTCAATGCAGCTGTTTAGACCTTTTATCACTACAGCAACAAATCAAATAAAATCAAGCCAAGACACTCAAATATATCAGTTAATGCAATTATTAATAATTAATTACGGCTTTGCTGTCACTGCCCAATGAACTTGAAGTTGCCTGGCAGTGCGATTGTGGCATCATCAGAATCCAATGCATAGACACAATTTTGCATCTACCTTAAACAACTAAAGGTACCTATTTAACTCCGCAGTCCACAAACTCGCCGTGAAGCAGTGATGAAGATAACGGAGCGTTTAGAGATGAAACATATGAGGACCATGTTCTATGAAGAACCTTTAGAAGAGGGTTTAAGAGGAGGTGAAGATGCCCTCAGAACCCAGAGGCTTTCATGTGAAAGAAGGCGTGAGGAGACATTTGGGGAGGATTATAGAAACACAATCCTCAGAAAACTCGGGTAAAGCCCACATCGTCCAGCACGTTCCTCTCCATTTAAAGTCCAGCCTCTCCGCTGCCAGACCACAAAAGGAACCTCGCAGCATAAGGGCTCATTCAGCAGGGCAGAACAACAGATGCATTGTGGGTAAGCGGCTGTTAGAGCTGCCTGCCACCCACCTCTGGAGTTACGCCTGACCTTCGCATTCAGAGGCGCAGCACAAACGCATATGCGTCCAACACAAATCACACACAGTGGAGTCCAGAGGTCTGAGAGCTCACTGACCATCTGGGCTTTTCTTATTCAGACCCGGACACAAACAACAGAACCTTTTCAGAATTCTGAAAATAGTCAAGCCAAGAAGTGGATCGTGGTGGACCAGCTTGAGGTCAGACTGACTTGAACCTGCTGTCTTCCAGTCAAGCTCACGTTCGGACGACTCTGGACATCAAACACAAACTAACTGCGAATTAATATTTACAGAAAAATCGACAATTTTTAAAGCAGGTGGCTGGAGAGATGGTGGTTTCCTCTTTCTTCTCATTAGGACTCATTTCTTTCCTTCTCTCTTTCTTCCCATCTTTTTATTCATCTTTGCTTCTTTCCTTCTTTTTCTTTTCATTATATACTCTCTTTCCTTCTTTTTTGTTGTCTTTCCTTCTGTGTTTCTTTTTATTATATATCTTCTTTCTTTCTTTCTTTTATGTATTTAATTTTCATAAATTTTTTCTTCATACTTTTCATTGTGTCCTTTCTTTCATTCTTTCATTCTTCCCATTTCTGTCTTTCTTGGTCTCTTCCATGATCTCCTGTGTTCTACTTCACATTGTTCTACTACATTTTAAAATGATGCTCCTGCACCAGTTCTGGAGTCACTTCTTCATGACTAAAGAGTTCATCGCATCGTGAAAGGGTTCCTCAGTTTGGAGGAGAATGTGCTGTAGATGGTTCTATACACTAAAGTGGCTGAGTGTCGCCTCAGAGCAGCTAGCTCCAACACTGAGACTTTTCAGAGTAATAAAGTTCCCTCTTCCCATATACGGCCAGGAAACAGGATCAGAGAATGAGCCAAGATTCCCAACGATACACTACTTCAGCTTTTCCAGTTTTCCAGCATTCAGAAGTTTGGATATTAAGGTTTTTACTAAACCCTGCGGTGAAAATGCACCAGAGCAGCTTTAGTAGCTCATAGGCTTATCAATATCAACAACACAGAGTACTTAATAAAGATAAGAGCTATATACTAACTCAGTATTTAGTTGATTTATCACAAGATCACTGAAAAAAGTTGTTTTCTCCAACCATTATCCACCTGAAGCCACAACGGCCACAAAGCCCGGGGTAACTGACAGTTATGATGCTGTTGTTGCTTAGGAACCAGCCAGGAACTGTATTAAAACCTGCACAGTTCACATGATGTTTGTTGTGAAATAAAAATGATTGTGAAAAAGCCAAAAACTGCAGGCCTCAGTTATGTCCGCTTACATCACTGACAGAAAAATTCCAAATACAAACATTAAAAGCCATTAAAAACAAACGGGTGGTCCGTCACGCTGTGTGCGAGTTCTCTTTGTATTGAAAGCTTTGAAATAGTAGAAGGGTAACTTGGGAGGAAGAAGCCCCCCAGGGTAAAATGCCCCTCCCCCCTGTTTTTTTTCTCTCCTAATGCTGATAATTTATGTTTATTCAATTATAATAGATTAAAATGAACCACCATCAAATTTCTAGCATTTCTCAATTAACAATTTCTGAGTTTACACTTGTTTTCAAGATCTTTACAAGTAAAAAAAGACAATCTAAAAAAAGTACATTTTTGATAAAATAGTTCTGTTAACATTTACCTGTCAAATAATGAGGTATCTGAGGGTCTCCTGAAAATAGCATGTGTGACTGTGTAATGTAAATACTTTGTAATTGCAATTAACCAAAATATTAAACCAAGTACACCATAGCAGGGTTCTGAGAGTTAAACAACTGAAACGTGGCTAAAGGATATCGTGTTTTTCCACATGCTGAGTCTGTTGCTCTCCCAGATTATATTTCCACCTTTAAATCAAAGCTGGAGGTTGCAGGACAGAAATCCGCATTTCACAAATAGACAAAATGACAGAAGCCCTGTTTTTATGATCCTCATGGCCCGTAAGCTGGTCCTCATTCAGAGTAAGTGGACTCACAGCCCCTTCAATTCGGGATGTCAAAGAGCACAAATTCCTGTTTACTGTGTTACAGGACCTTTCTCTCCTTTGTTTCTCTGGACTTCTGGGGTTCTGTGGACCAGGAGACCTCCACACCATCTACAGCAACAAGTGTTCAGAGTCTTTTCTATAAGCAGGTGTGAGATGTGATGTTTAAAAGCAGTGCTGATAAGTAATTCCCCAGGTCTCGTCTCGGGCTCCCTACAGGAATCCCACTGCATTAACCCAACATCAAGCCCACCAAATGGAGCCTGACATTCAAAAACACTTCAGGTCTTTGAAGCAGCTGCTTGAACGAAGCCGTGAGGAAGGCTGATAAACTGGTGGGCGGATCTGATCTGTGTGGCTGACAGTTGGTTAGTGGAAATCAAAATAAGGTGAATGAACAGTAATTGTGCTTTACAGTGTGCAGAAATGAGTTCCCTGAAGAGGATGTGTAACTTGACTTCACGTAGAAAATCAACAACACGGAGTTTAATTTGGTATGCACAAACTTTGTCATGCTGTGTTTACGTGTTTTCAAGCTGATTGTTTGAGAGGCGTCTAACTGCTGTTATTTCACCATAACGTCACGGGTTTTTCACAAACACTATCACTCCGCTGAGACACTGTTGCTAAGCAACGACTCTGACAGCTGTAGGAGACGCTCGAGCTGTTTTTACTTCTGACTTCGCCACAAACAGAAAACGGACACTGTTAAGACCACATCTGACCGACAGCCGATTCGGTCCGACTCTGAAGACGAGACGACACTAAATTCCCAAACTGTCGTCTCCACTGAGCAGCTTTTCAGTCGGCAGCTGTGACAGAAGAACAGCTGAACAACCTGGAATCAGCCAGAAATGAACCCAACACCATTCGCCAAACTAAACGGGCTGTAAGAAGCTTCACAGACCGGCTGGAACAAATCAACATTAATACTGATCTGGACAAACTGACCAAACTGAGCTGAACCTGATATTGGCTCAGTTTTATGACTCAGTCCGACTTCAGAAGGCGGGGCTTACAGCAGACTGAGCAGCGAGTGGGCGGAGCTCGTTACTCTGACATAGCAACAAGCAAACAATCCACAAGTCTTTAATTGTACACATAGACGCTTAAAAAGACGGCCCTTCATGAGTTCTTTAGTAAAAACAATTCTATATGGAGTCATGAGAACCTAAAGAACTATTTCAATATTTAAACGGTTCTTTATGTTTTGCATATGGTTCTCTATTGCACTTTTATGGAAATGATTCTAAATGGCTTCAAAAAGGGTCCTGGTATTGTTACGATGTCAGCAATAGAAGATGCTTTTTTGGCGCTGTGTAGAATATAAACAAAACCTTCTCCGTTAATCTGAAGAGCAATTTCACCGCACACAGAATCAGTTAGGCGTGCAAATGGTTCTTTGGGTTTTAAAGATTTTCTATAGAACCACTGTCTTTACTAAGGAACCCTTGAAGAAACATCTATTTTAAGAGTGTATATAAGGACCCTATTAATTATTAATAGGTGTTTCTAATAAAGCGGCCAGTTAGTGGATAAACGAGGTACGCCTTCAGCTGTCCAGTGTGTACTACCCCTCAAGCTTTCTTCACAAACTCAGCTGATACTGTACGATTATCCTGTATTAAACACGTTAAACGCAGCTGCCAGACGAGTCTGGACTCTTCTTATTCTGTCCCCAGATGCCTCTTTTTCCCTAATCACCTCAAAGTCGGCTTATTAAAATATCCTGCGTTTACCCGAGCGTGCAAGACGCGGGCATCAGGCTTTATTACACTAACAGCATCGGCTCTGCCACGGCTCGCTAATGAGAGACCTCTGGACCAACGTTCACTCACAGACACACTGCTGCTGTCAAAGTGTGAAGTCTAACGTGGGGATTAAATCTTGAGGTAATGACCAAAATGGCAATACAAACATCATTAGAGAATATTATTAATCATTTAACAACTTACTGCCCTCAAAATATTACATATCGCTGTTGTGGGAAGAAAGTCTCGTATCTCCAAAACGGTGACTTTACAGGAGAAGGAAAAAACCTACTCTACTTATAATGGAAGTCAATGGAACCAGACGTCTTTCCAGGTCATTTTGGGCCGTTTCTTTTGGTCCGTTCATCATGAAACTTACACACAACGTAAAGAACAGCAGGCTTTTCCAAATGATGTCGAAAACTGAAAAATGACAAGACTAGAGATACAAGGTTTTCTTCTGACAACAGCGAAATATCTAAACTGAAAAGTCGTACAATTCTTTTTAAAAAAGAGATAAAAAAAGAATCTTAAGATCCTAAAATTAAATCTTGAGGTGGGTGATGGCAAAAAAAAGATCATATTTAGAGAATTTTATTAATCATTTAATCAATTAATTAATCAATATTTTAAACAAAACATCTACACAAGTGTTTTAGCTCATAATACTTCATTTGAGCCACAAGCTTTAGTCTTGAACTTTAGGCTTATTAGTTATATAATCTATTATTCAGTTACTGCTACTGTTATTATTATTATTATTATTATTATTATTATTATTATTATTCAGTGCTTTTAATTCATTATTCAGTTTCTTTTATGAGTCAGTCTGTTTCTGAAGTCAATATCTAATCTGAATTATGCAGTGTCTATTATAATTCACTGAGTCCCCATTACAAGGTAATCGGCGCTTATGGTGAATTATTCAGTACATTCTAAAAATGATGGTTCTTCAAGGGTTCTTTAGTGACAACAGTGGCTCTATATAGAACCATGAACACTCAAAGGACCACTGGCATGCTCAAATGCTCATTTGCATGGTGAAACGGTTCTTCAGACTGAGGGAGAATGTTTATTACAGAGCATCAAAAGGGTTCTGTTATGGTCACAATGTCGAGCTCGTCACAACGGAAGAACCCTTTTTGGTGCTTTATAGAACCATTATCAGCAAGCTACTCTCTAGAACCATTGTCGTTACTAGAACCCTTGAAGAAGAGCTCGGAGATGTTAATCTGTGGATTATTCAGTCTCTCCTACGCAGCGTTGTGGTGAGTGCGCTGGTGAGTAAAGGGTTAACTCAGATGACCGCGGTCACTCCGAGTCCTGCTGGGTGTCACTGCCGCCTGAGAGGAACACAGAGCATGTTTTTATTTATATAGGACACGTTTCATGACATCAATTCACGGTGCTTTAAGGAAAAATAAACAAAACTAAATTAATAAAACATCTAAACAGAAGCGTCTTAAGATTCTACATGGTTAGTAATGAAGGTTCTGTTCTGGTCCATTTCTCCTTCATCGAGGTCCAAACAGTGTAGATGTTCCCTCAAAGCTCCAGCAGTGGTTTAAGGTCTGATTGTGGCGCTTACATGATTTCCATCAGTCTCTCTTTTTCTTTTCCTCTGTCCTTTTTCTCTCCATCACTCTCTCTGTCTCTCTCTCTCTCCCCCTCTCTCTCCCCCCCTCTCTCTCCCCCCCTCTCTCTCTCCCCCTCTCCCTCTCTCTGTCCCCTCTCTCTCCCCCTCTCTCTCCCCCCCTCTCTCCCCCCCCCCTCTCTCCCTCCCCCTCTCTCTCTCCCCCTCTCCCTCTCTCTGTCCCCCTCTCTGTCCCCCTCTCTTCCAGGCCTCAGTCATTAAAAGTTAGTCAAAACATGGTCAGAATCTCGGCTGAATCTCTCTGGAGTGATGTCGGCGGTTTTTCACCATCTGCCCCTTTTCTTGCTTTGTCTTTTGTTGTTGTTGTGTTCAGAGACTGTTGCCGTAGAAACCACACAGCATCTGCCGGGTTACTGACTCCAGCTTAGTCATATGGAACAGATTAGAAGCAGCAATCAAACAATATTCTAAATCACAAAACTGCTCTTTCATGTTTAGACGTTGGCTGTTGTACCATCAAAACTGTCATAACAGCCTCCATCCACAGCTCGGCTTTCTGTCCACTTTACATCGGACTGTAAAGCACCCCTGCTGCTGATTAGAGCTTCGGAACGTCTGGAACAATAGCAACCGGCAGAGAGACAGGATCAGGGAAACGACTGCAGTTCTAGCAGCTCCAGAATCTGCTTCTGAGGAGGAGCTTCACTTTCTGTCTGGAAGTTCCCAGAGTTTCTTCTGAGATGAAGGTGTTAGTGAGTCTGTGCTGCAGTGACGGCCTCTACTCTTCTGAGAAGGTGTTACACTAGATGTTGAACATTGCTGTGAGGATTTAATTAAATGATGGTGAGGTTCTTCTCTAAAAATGATTCAGAATCACGCCCTAAAGTCATCTAAATATAAAACTAAACACAATTCCACTTTATTATTCAGTTATAACATTACGGCATCTCAGTTGAGTCATCATGGAAAGATCAATTACCTCCTCAAACAAACTTTCCTTTCCCCGTGTGAACTGGGGTCTCAGATTCAAATAACCTGGGGGCCACTAGCCAGGTGGTCTGCTGTGAGGGAAGTGTCCAGTATCAATGTTAACTAAATATATATACACATATAGTCCAAATGATGTGGAGACCAAGTCCAAATGATGTGGAGGCCGAGACAAGGCCGGGTCCAAATGATGCGGAGGCCGAGACAAGGCCGGGTCCAAATGATGCGGAGGCCGAGACAAGGCCGGGTCCAAATGATGCGGAGGCCGAGATAAGGCCGGGTCCAAATGATGCGGAGGCCGAGAAAAGTCCGGGTCCAAATGATGCGGAGGCCGAGCCAAGCCGAGTCCAAATGATGCGGAGGCCGAGACAAGGCCGGGTCCAAATGATGCGGAGGCCGAGACAAGGCCGGGTCCAAATGATGCGGAGGCCGAGACAAGGCCGAGTCCAAATGATGCGGAGGCCGAGACAAGGCCGGGTCCAAATGATGCGGAGGCCGAGAAAAGTCCGGGTCCAAATGATGCGGAGGCCGAGACAAGGCCGGGTCCAAATGATGCGGAGGCCGAGAAAAGTCCGGGTCCAAATGATGCGGAGGCCGAGACAAGGCCGGGTCCAAATGATGCGGAGGCCGAGAAAAGGCCGGGTCCAAATGATGCGGAGGCCGAGACAAGGCCGGGTCCAAATGATGCGGAGGCCGAGACAAGGCCGAGTCCAAATGATGCGGAGGCCGAGACAAGGCTGGGTCCAAATGTATATATTGCCTTTGTATGTAAAATAACAACAACGATTTTTTTATATTGGTGGCAGTCAAAGTACTTTAAGAACAGACGATGAAGCTGATCAGCAATAAATAAATGAAGCTTATGATTATTCATTTAAAAATGTGCCAATGAGACGATGTTTCTGCAAAGCAAGGCTACGACAACATTTCAATTTTAGATTATAATCAAAAACGTAAATACGGTACGAGACTGAATCTTTAGTTTAGAATCTGCCCTTAAAAAGCCCCACGTGGTTTCTGCACATCTCACGTGTGAAGGGTGTGACTTTTCTGTAAGAGTGACCTTCCTCACCCTCCCTCCACCTGTTTTAACGAACGACGTGTAACAGAACGTCTAAATCTCAGATTACCCCATGCTGCGCGTTCCACAGGTAAAATATGAAGACTTTGAACCTTCAAAGTCTTCTGTTTGCTTTAAGACACATATTTAAGATATTCGGTGTCCTGCGGTAGCAGCGCCAAGGCCCTATTCAAAGCGCGGCGTGGTGAGCTGTTATACGATACTGTTGAGTTGGATTAAGCCTGTGGGCTCAGAACTCGCCTTAAAGGGCACTAAACACATACATTACAGCTTGGAGACAGCAGGACGAGGAGGAGAAGGACGAGGAGGAGGAGGAGGAGGAGGAAGGGCATGCAGAGCAGAGCACAGGCTACAATAAACACACGTCTTCAGGAGACTCAAACCTGTTCATACAGAATGCAGATTCATTCCAAATGTAACTGAATTGCTGTAAAGTAATTATGCAATCATGTAATTATGTCACTTCGCCTAAACAGCATAATGAGATAAAACACTGTTCTTTAACTAGTTTATATATTGTATGTTTATTATTTGTATATATAGATAATTTTACACTGCACTTTATTTCATTTTGCAGTGATAATATTTGCACGTCTGGTAGACGTTTAATGCATTTTGTAATTCAGTCTGTCTGTCTGTCTAAAATATCTTCAGTTCTAATTCTGTAAAATTCAAACTAAATTCTGTAAAAATAATAAAAATAATAATCCACCAACCTTTTCAGATACACTGTATGGCCAAATGTATGTGGACACATGGCTTCTATATGAGCTTGTTGGATATCCCATTCTAAAACCTTGGGCATTAACCTGGGGTCAACAAATGGCCAAGCGTGACAAACTGGATGTTTCTATTAATGTCTTTGTGATGGTCCAGCTCAGAAATCCAGTTCAATCCCTTCCTGAATCCGTAGAGCCACCCTTTCCATTCCATCTCATCACGAGATCCTACGAGACTCACATCCGGAGTTATGAGCCTGTGAAGAGGGGCTGAGATACACGTCACCTGCCTCTCACCGTGTGGAGCTGCTGGATTCGTGTGTCCGTCTACATTCTGTGTGAAACTGACCGACGGACGCTCAGGAGATCACTAAGGACTGACCGTCACGCCGGAAACCCTTCATTCTTCATTCAGTCCACATCGGCAGCAGCAGGTTTGGAAAGTGGAAATTTATTTTATTCATACGTTACACTACTTTTTGTGACCCTAAGACTTTAGTAAACACATTTCAAACACCAAAACAATTCATTCACATGAGTAAAGCTGTGTTTTATTAGGAATTTCTAAATTCAGATTTCAATTTTTCAACTTTGTGGCCAAATCATGTCTGTACACAGTGCTCCTGGTCAAAAGGACCTCATTATGCACGGTTAGTAATGAAGGTTCTGTTCAGGTCCGTTTCTCCTTCATCAGGATACTAACAGTGTAAATGTTCCTCAAAGCTCCAGCAGTGGTTCTAAGGTCTGATTGTGGAGCTTAAATCAGGTTCTCCAGGTGAAAAGTTGGTATTTGTTCCTTTTCATAACCGAATGTTTTAAAACAGAGCAGTAGAGTAAAAGCCTGGAGGCGAGGCGAGGCGGGGGGTGTGGAGTCAGTCCAGCTTAGAACAGATCATCTCAGTGGATTATGGTTCAGTTATGTTCCCTGACTAAAGGCACTGAGATGGAGCCTTGAGGGTCCCACCCCAGTGACCAGAGGGGAACTGACCCAGTGGCAGTCTAGTACCTGTATTTCTGAGAGTGTACAGGCAGCTGAGATTCTGAGAAACGAGTTCTGGTTATTAAGCCAGATGTTATTCCCTTGAAAGGTGCATGTTGGAGGAGAGGGCTTGGATCACAATAGATGTTGCAGGTTATCCCAAAGGCGTTCAGGGGGTTGAGGTCACGGCTCGGTGCTGAAATATAATTCCACTATGAGTCCATTAAGGTACCATCTGGAAAAACAGCACCCAGCCGTGTTGCTGGGGGCAAAACATCACAGTCAACCCTCACTCGGGTAGCTGCAGAGGGAATTCTCAAACTCACTGACTGAAAAAGACACGACACCAGTGTCAACAGTGAAGGATCTCCAGCTGCGTGGGTGAAGTCCTTCTTCAAGGGTTCTTTAGCACAGGCAGTGGCTCTATTTGGATCCATACGTTCCACATAGAACATGAGATCGTTCTTCACATTGATGGAAAATGTGTTTTATGGATTTTATATAAAACATTGACAATGGTTCAATGCACACTTAAAAAAGAGGGTTCTTTATTAAAGAAAGTGGTTCTATATAGCACCATGAACTCTCAAAGAATCCTTTAAAAGGGTTCTTTACATCATGAAAAGGTTCTTCAGATTGATAGAGAATGTGCATGAAAGTGCTATAGATGGTTCTATATAGAACCTTTTGAAAAGATTTTGAAAATATAGCACCAAAAGGGTTCTTCTGTTGTTACAAGCTTGACATCATAACAAGAGAAGAACCCTTTTGGGTGCTATATAGAATGATCTAGAGCACATTCTGCATCAATCTGAAGAAGCATTTCACAACGTAAAGACCTCTTTAAATCATGCAAATCGTGTTTGTGGTTCTACATAGAACAATTTTCCTTATTCACCACTTTTTTTAAGAGTGAAGAAGAACCCTTTGCTGCTATATAAGCATTTCCAAAAAGGTTCTATTTAGAACCATACACACTACACATTCGCCGTCAATCTGAAGAACCATTTCACCTCGCAATCAGTCATGAAGTGGTTCTACATAGAAGGCATGGTTTTAAATAGAACTATTGCCTTTACTAAAGAACCCTTGAAGAACCATCTTTTCATCTGGAGACATGCATGTGTCTACGTTTTTAACTCTTTGTGGGGACCGAATGTGTCCAGGATGATGTGTGTAAGTTACTGAGCTGTCCTACCAGAGCTTTGGTCTCGTCCTCGTCTCTGTAGTAGTAGAGCTGATCTCCTCTCAGGACGAACCAGCGCGAGTGCCACGTCTTCACGAAGCCGCCCTGCTTCCTCAGCCAACCGCGGCGCAGTACCTGAGGCTTCAGCCCGGCCTCCTCCATCACCTGCTGCACAGAGAACCAATCAGTTTAATCACATTAGTGCACAGTGTGTCCGAGAGTCTGCCAAGATTTACTATTAGAAGTTTGTTGCAGTAACAGCCACTGCACACTAAAAAATGATGGTTCTTCAGTAAAAAAATGGTTCTATATAGAACCATAAACACTCAAAGCACCTTTTGCATGATAAGCATCATTAAAGGGTTCTTCAGATGAAGGAAGTGTCGTATATGATTCAGTGTAGAACCTTTTCAAAAAGGGTCCTATTTAGCACCAAAAAAAGATTCTTCTATTGTTACGATGCCAAGCCTCTGACAACAGGACAACCCTTTTGGGTGGGATATAGAATCCATTTCAGAAAGGTTCTATATAGAACCATACACAACACATTCTCCGTCAAGCCGAAGAACCATTTAACCTCATAGAGAACCATTTAAGAATGCAGAGGGTTCTTGTTTCAAGTAGCTCCATCAGCTAATGGCTAAAGCTATGACATCTAAAACAGACTCACACAGCACCGGTTTTCAAGCTTTTGCTAAAGCTTTAGCCTCAAGGTTCTCAAACAATTCTATGATTAGTTTTTTAATTAGAAATATGAATTGAATATTTGTCATTTTTCACATAAGTGCAATAAATATTAACAAAAACAATAGTAGTTTGACCAGATGGTCAGAGAGTAGAAGCACAAGGTGGGTGTTTCTAATAAAGTGGCCAGTTAGTGGAAGCATAAGGTAGGTGTTTCTAATAAAGTGGCCGGTTAGTGGAAGCACAATGTAGGTGTTTCTAATAAAGTGGCCAGTGAGTGGAAGCACAAGGTAGGTGTTTCTAATAAAGTGGCCAGTGAGTGGAAGCACAAGGTAGGTGTTTCTAATAAAGTGGCCAGGAGTGGAAGCAGAAAATGGGTGTTTCTAATAAAGTGGCCAGTGAGTGGAAGCACAAGGTGGGTGTTTCTAATAAAGTGGACAGTGAGTGGAAGCACAAGGTGGGTGTTTCTAATAAAGTGGCCAGTTAGTGGAAGCACAAGGTGGGTGTTTTTAATAAAGTGGCCAGTGAGTGGAAGAACAAGGTGAGTGTTTCTAATAAAGTGGCCAGTTAGTGGAAGCACAAGGTGGGTGTTTCTAATAAAGTGGCCAGTTAGTGGAAGCACAAGGTGGGTGTTTTTAATAAAGTGGCCAGTGAGTGGAAGAACAAGGTGAGTGTTTCTAATAAAGTGGCCAGTTAGTGGAAGCACAAGGTGGGTGTTTTTAATAAAGTGGCCAGTGAGTGGAAGAACAAGGTGAGTGTTTCTAATAAAGTGGCCAGTTAGTGGAAGCACAAGGTAGGCGTTTCTAATAAAGTGGCCGGTTAGTGGAAGAACAAGGTGAGTGTTTCTAATAAAGTGGCCAGTTAGTGGAAGCACAAGGTGGGTGTTTCTAATAAAGTGGCCAGTGAGTGGAAGCACAAGGTGGGTGTTTCTAATAAAGTGGCCAGTGAGTGGAAGCACAAGGTGGGTGTTTCTAATAAAGTGGCCAGTGAGTGGAAGCACAAGGTGGGTGTTTCTAATAAAGTGGCCAGTGAGTGGAAGCACAAGGTGGGTGTTTCTAATAAAGTGGCCAGTGAGTGGAAGCAGAAGGTGGGTGTTTCTAATAAAGTGGCCAGGAGTGGAAGCAGAAAATGGGTGTTTTTAATAAAGTGGCCAGTGAGTGGAAGTACAAGGTGGGTGTTTCTAATAAAGTGGCCAGTTAGTGGAAGCACAAGGTGGGTGTTTCTAATAAAGTGGCCAGTTAGTGGAAGCACAAGGTGGGTGTTTCTAATAAAGTGGCCAGTGAGTGGAAGCACAAGGTGGGTGTTTCTAATAAAGTGGCCAGTGAGTGGAAGTACAAGGTGGGTGTTTCTAATAAAGTGGCCAGTTAGTGGAAGCACAAGGTGGGTGTTTCTAATAAAGTGGCCAGTTAGTGGAAGCACAAGGTGGGTGTTTCTAATAAAGTGGCCAGTGAGTGGAAGTACAAGGTGGGTGTTTCTAATAAAGTGGCCAGTTAGTGGAAGCACAAGGTGGGTGTTTCTAATAAAGTGGCCAGTTAGTGGAAGCAGGTGTTTTTTTCTTTTGTTGCTGAAGAAAATCTCTGACATATATATTTAATACAGAGCTACAGGAGAGCGCCGTGTCCTCGAGTCACCTTCTTCTGTCCTTGGGACGTTTATAATTAGGATGTATTTGGACGAATTGAAAGTATCTGTTGGAAATGCATTTCAAAAGAGCGAGAGAGCAGAATTTTGTATTCTCAGCACTTTTTAGAGGTCAAGGATTAAGCTAAATCTCTGCCTTTGTCTCTGATTCTCTCCATCTCGCTCTCTAAGGCCACATTAAGAATTCAGACAGAGCAGATGTAGGAGCGCCTCCAAAATCTGTACTAGAACATGCCAAAAATCATCCTCCTGTCTCCTCCACCATTCAGACTTTGATACTGCGCATATAAAGACCGAAGCCAATATTTTACCATGAATTCCTCCTTTCACAAAAGCCAGTCATCTTCTAACCTCATACACTGCTGCTATTTCTGTCGACTCCAGAGTTTCCTCTGAGATGAAGGTGTTAGTAGTGAGTCTGTGCTGCAGTAACAGCCTCTACCCTTCTGGGAAGGCTTTACTCTAGATGTTGAACACTGCTGTGAAGATCTGATTGAGCACCCTGAGCCTCACAGCATGGCAACCTCACAAACACTCAGCCTCACAGCACGGCAACCTCACAAACACTCAGCCTCACAGCACGGCAACCTCACAAACACTCAGCCTCACAGCATGGCAACCTCACAAACACTCAGCCTCACAGCATGGCAACCTCACAAGCACTCAGCCTCACAGCATTGCAACCTCACAAACACTCAGCCTCACAGCATGGCAACCTCACAAGCACTCAGCCTCACAGCATGGCAACCTCACACACACTCAGCCTCACAAGCAATCAGCCTCACAGCATGGCAATCTGACAAGCACTCGGCCTCACAGCATTGCAACCTCACACACACTCAGCCTCACAAACACTCAGCCTCACAGCATGGCAATCTCACAAACACTCAGCCTCACAGCATGGCAACCTCACAAGCACTCAGCCTCACAGCATTGCAACCTCACACACACTCAGCCTCACAAACACTCAGCCTCACAGCATGGCAATCTCACAAACACTCAGCCTCACAGCATGGCAACCTCACAAACACTCAGCCTCACAGCATGGCAACCTCACAAGCACTCAGCCTTACAGCATTGCAACCTCACACACACTCAGCCTCACAAACACTCAGCCTCACAGCATGGCAATCTCACAAACACTCAGCCTCACAGCATGGCAACCTCACAAGCACTCAGCCTCACAGCATTGCAACCTCACAAACACTCAGCCTCACAAGCAATCAGCCTCACAGCATGGCAACCTCACACACACACAGCCTCACAGCATTGCAACCTCACAAACACTCAGCCTCACAAGCAATCAGCCTCACAGCATGGCAACCTCACACACACTCAGCCTCACAGCATTGCAACCTCACAAACACTCAGCCTCACAAGCAATCAGCCTCACAGCATGGCAACCTCACACTCAGCTTCACAGTCTCAGAGCTCATTATCTCACAGCCTTACATCATATAAGCCTCACACCCTCATAGTATGACAGTCTTGCAGCCTCAATCTCTCAAGTTTACAAACTCACAGTCTTTCAGCCTTACAGCCTCACAACTTCTCAGCCTCAAAGACTTACAAGCCCACAACCTCACAACCTTTTAGTTTCACAGCCTCATAATCTCTCAGCCTTACAGCCTCACAACCCCTCAGACTCACTTTCTCATAATCCTTCAGCCTCACAACCTCTGTCTCACAGTCTCTCAGTCTTGCCCTCTGATCCAAACTGAGGACCTGAGTGTTGAGCATGAGTACTAATCCGATCCTGTTTTCATAGAAACTGCGGTGCTGTAATAGATAACACAGTCACACAGTTCAGGTAAGAATTACTAGTCTGATAAATAACCCTACAGTAAAATCGCTGTGTTTTTAGGACCTTCGGGACGGAGATGTTTTACATTTGGTCTGCACTGTTTTTTTAACACTAGAGGCTGTTTAGCAGTCGGTGCAGCTGTGCTGCCACGTTGTCGCCCATACTGAAGCAGAAGTGTAGTGCACGGTGTAAGACGACTGCACCAGCTTTGATGAGCTCCAGATGTGTTAGTCTAGCACTGTTCCATTCATCTGTCCAACAAGTGCAGAGCTGCGGTCAGGACACCCTCTCTGATCTACTGCCATTACATACATACACACATACATACATACATACATACATACATACATACACACATACATACATACATACATACATACAGCACCCTTATACTTATATATACTCGCGCGAAAACACCAACACACAAAAAGCCACCTACACATTCATACACACACATAAATGTTCATGTGTGCACAACAGGGGCCCTCTGAATAGCTCACGCCTCACCTCATAATAAAGGGAGGTTTTCAGACATTTACATTCAGGCATTTCATTTACAAGCATTTTATCATTATCTATTTAAACTATATATATATATATATATACACACACACAGAGAGATATCAAGCATAACATTATGACCACCTCCTTGTTCCTATGATCATTGTTCATTTTATTGCTAGCCCCTGTTTACCCTGTTCTTCAGTGGTCAGGACCCCCATGGACCCTCACAGAGCAGGTACTGTTTGGGTGGTGGGTCATTCTCAGCACTGCAGTAACACTGACATGGTGGTGGTGTGTTAGTGTGCGTTGTGCTGGTCTGAGTGGATCAGACACAGCAGTGCTGCTGGAGTTTCTAAACACCTCAGTGTCGCTGCTGGACTGAGAATAGTCCACCAACCAAAAATATCCACCCAGCAGCGTCCTGTGGGCAGCGTCCTGTGGGCAGCGTCCTGTGACCACTGATGAAGGACTAGAGGATGACCAACACAAACTGTGCAGCAGCAGATGAGCTGTCATCTCTGACTTTACACCTACAAGGTGGACCAATGAGGTAGGAGTGTCTAATAGAGTGGACAGTGAGTGGACACAGTATTTAAAAACTCCAGCAGCACTGCTGTGTCTGATCCACTCATACCAGCGCAACACACACTAACACACCACCACCACGTCAGTGTCACTGCAGTGCTGAGAATGACCCACCACCCAAACAGTACCTGCTCCGTGAGGGTCCATGGGGGTCCTGACCACTGAAGAACAGGGTAACAGAGTATCAGAGAAACAGATGGACTACAGTCTGTAACTGTAGAACTACAGAGTGCAGCTATACGGTCAGTGGAGCTGATAGAGTGGACAATGAGCGTAGAAACGAGGTCATAATGTTGGGCCTGATTAGTGTAAATATAAAGTAATTATTTATAGGGTACTGTAAACATACTTTACTTTTAACGCAAATCAATGGAATCAGAAATGTTTCCAAATAATTTTGTTTCTTCTGATCCATTCATCTTGAAAAATTACACACATTATAAAGAACAATAGGACAAATGCTGAAACGGAGATACGAGGTTTTGGTCCAACATCAGCGAAATGCATCTGCTTGAGTAGACGGGACTGAGTTAATGCAGCGAGTCTCTACATGAAGTACATTTCTAGGTCGAACTGCGACTGTATCAGTATTTCGCTCGCCCACCAAACGATGGGACACAGACACAACACGGTGTCGTTTTATTGACTGGTGCCCTGACCGTGTCCCCTGTACAGGCGCTAGTGCGCCAGCACTCCTTCTTGGAGATTTATTGCTGCTGTCTCCGGCTCTGCGGGGCGTCCGAGACACTGACCGCCGAAATATCGAGCGTCTCAGGAAACGGAGACAGCTGAGACACAGAGAGGGTAAAAGTAGCCCATCGTATCACACACAGGCTGACTGTACCAGAGCTTTAGATCCAATACAGAGAGACGTTCGGCCAAAGCGACACGCCGGTTTGACTTGACCGCTTGCTGAACAGATCTCCTGATCACCGCCTCGTTTGTCCACAATCAGGAGCACACATGGACTTCAATGGTAACGTTATTTCTAAGGGGGTTTTCACACTTGTCCCGGATACTGGAATCACCCAGGACCTCATTCGGGGGAGGGACTCATTATTGGTGGTTTACTTTCTGTGGATCAACTGCACAATTCCATACCCCTGCTGGGAAAACGCACAAACACACTGGGTTAATTTCACAGTGTAAAGGATCCTAATGGTTTAACAGGCAACCAGTGCCTGATTCTAAATGCATTTGATGGCTTACGAATGGGACCTAAAGGTGTTCTACATGAAACTAGTGGTCTCTACTGGAAACCATGAAGCCAATTCCCATTAGAAAGCAAGACCTTTAAGTTTTAATCCTGATCCAGCAGGGACGTCACTATTCTGAGTGCAGCTCTGCAGAATGATCAGCTCTGAATTCAGCAGCTTCAGCCGTTTGCTGCTTTTTATTCATTTTCTTGGACACAAATCACTCGAGCAGCGAAGGACGGGGCTTTTCGGAGACGTGGCACTTCACCATGCAGCAGCACTATTCCCAATACCACCACGATGTACCACATGATGCGGTAAATCGAAGCAATCACGATATAAAATTAACCAATCACGCAGCCCCACACGGCGCCGGGAGAGGACAGTTCGTTCACGCGCAGTGGGTTCACTGTAATGCCGCCAGGTCGGCGCTATACTGGGTTCCTCAGTAGAACAAATCACTCTTTCTGCCATCAAGCTACTAAACATGGATAATAGTCTTTTAAATGATTGTCAGAGCCACTCTAGCTTGTTACAGATGTGGCCGTGCAATGAGTCCTTCTTTATTTATACTTATTATATGTATGTGGATTTGGTCTGACTGACTGACTGACTGACTGACTGACTGACTGACTGACTGACTGACACACACACACACACACACACACACACACACACACACACTTGAGCTTATGAATGGGGTACAAATGAATTGCCCTTTTTGGGGTTAATAAAGTAAAGTGCTCTGAACTGACCCAGATTTCCCCCAGACCACCGATTTCAGGAGGACCAGAGATCAGTTCTCTGTTCGGCTCCCGGCCTCAAAAACCATTTCACACTCGACCAAACATGCAGAACTCAGAGCAAGTGGACCTGGGTCCGGAAAAAGGCTCTAGTGTTGTAACGCTGGGTTGATGGATTAGACGCTCGCGGATAAAAGATAAACCCCAAGGTTTAAGAGGAGAATGAGGTGAAGTAACAGGGTCAACACCAGACCAGGTCAGCAACCAGACTCGAAGACCATAAGAGTCGAACAAACAAGTGAGGGTCATGATAAAAAAAGCAAGCATACACAGGTAAACTAAGCCAAAAGACAGACGCGAGAATCGGTAACGAGGAAACAAAGCAAGGTCATAAACAGAACAGCAATCAGACAGAAGAGCAGCTCAGTATGCGCTGAAAAATCAGGGCAGTATTTCACAAAGACAGGGGTCAAATGGACAGGCTTATATACAGGGCACTACAGGTGATAATCAGTATTCAGGTGACTGTGATCTGCTGGGTGACTCGTGATTGGCTGGTGACTGACAGAAGGATTCTAGTGTTAGGGGCAAGAGTCCATAATGGCATGAAAGCCATTGAAAGCCGTTAGAACGAGGAAGATGTGAAGGAACCCGGATTGGGGCAGTCGTGGGCTGGCGGTCAGGGAACCAGCCCTGTGACCGGAAGGTCGTGTGACATTTGTGTCAGTTTCAGGCAGAACTCAATATTATATTTATGAAGATTCACTAATTTCAGGAGAAAAGAGGAGATTAACATCAGCATCTCACTGTGAGGAGTTCTGCTGATGAAGGAGAAAAGCAGGAGTTCTCCTTCTGCACTGGCAGACTGCTGAGAGGGTTCTGTGATCCAGAAAACAGCTGTATAAGAAAACGATGTGGTTGATGATTCTCATGGAGATGTTATGAGACTCGGCTGAGACGAGTCAGACACTAAAAGTTAACCCACATTTCAGAGACAACATTTTGATCAAAGTGAGAAAATCTGAGTTTTAATTCTCAGGAGCCGAATTTCAGATACAGGAGAAAAAGTCTCACTGGACTTAGTCTTGAACTGCATGTAGGAGAAGAACCCGACAAAGAGGACATCTCATTTAGAATATCTCTGTCCCCTGGGAGGACTTACTACCCATTCTGACGATGGTGAAAGAGTGCCAGTTGCTGGGACACAGTCAGTCTCAACACCAGAGACAACAGTGATTGGTGGAGTGAGTTCACATCATCTGTTCATTCATTACCATCTGAACGAACTGCCTTTAACGTATAAAGACCGGCGGAAACTGAACATTAGTTTTAGACGCTCTGTGGCTGCATGTTATGATCGCGTCTGCGCTCGTATGTACATCTGGCTCCGAGTGTCTCTCCCGTCAATAATTCAGGATCAGCAGGACTACACTAACCCAGAGTGGCTCACTGGATTGGAAATGATATTGTCTGACACCAGATTAGTCTGTATCAGGGAAGTGACTCCAGCTTCGAGAGGAACTGCTGAGTGCATATGGGGAGAGAAGCAGCCTCTTAACCCAGACACTGTGTCAGACATAAAGAGGCTTATTGATGCAAAATCATAAATAAATAATGCAGTACAGTCTGCTGAATAGGAGCCAGTTATTAATACCATCTGCATCGCATTTCAAACTGAAGACAGAGCGGAAAGTCAGAGATTAAATAACAATTGATATGAAAATACTGGCATTTAAGGGGAATTCAGCTGCAAGCCATTTGCAGAATTCCAGAATTCCAGAAGTTTGAGACATTCATCAGCTCAAATCAGTTACTACTGCGTGACTGAGAACCAGTGAGTACGTTTACATGCACTTATTAATCAGTAATTAGTAGTCAATGTGCTACTCCGGGCTCAGGGAGGCCACTGGAGGCAGGATTCTGAGCTGCAGCAGACATTCTCTTCATTTCCACACAACAAACACAAAAACCAAACACTAAGCTGGCCACTTTTCACTGGCCGACGCTAGCTAGACCCTTCAGTCCCTTCAGTCCCTTCAGCTCTTTCCGTCCCTTCAGCTCTTTCCGTCCCTTTTCGCTGCTGCTCGTCCCGCTCGCTCGGTTCCCTCTCAGCTCTTTTTAAAGGCGCTCACGCTGCCCGCCAGATGAGAATCAGCTGCTCTCATTAAGGGAGCCACTCCACCGCCCCGCCTCCCCATTACCGCCCCCAGCTGCTCAGCCACCTGGGTCGAATGTAGTGGCTTCACTGCGAAACAGGGGGCGGAGGAGCTCGGGACTCGCTCCTTCCTCTGGTGCCTCCCGTTGCTGGTACCAGCGTTGTCCTCCTCCTCCTGCTGTCGCTCCCATGACTCGCATCCGTCGGGGGAACTCGGGCTCTGCGCTCCACCCCCTTCACACTTGCGGCTCTCTCCCTACATGCACTTGCGTCAGATGATGGGAAACTCCAGGTCCACACGACTCAGACAGTGATCAGATTTCTGCTTTACAACCAGCCAATAAACTCACAGGAGACAACGTGATGTAAACATAATGTAAAACTCAAGCTTCATGCAGATTTTAGAATAGAGTATTTAAAATATAGAATATTTAAATCCGTCATTTCGCCAAGCATGAAGTTTTTCTGCGTCTCGGGGTGACGCTGCTCGCTTATTTCCGGTGCCTGCTATCTGTTTCACACGTGCTCAGACTGAGACATCTGATTACTGGGCTGAAATCCAGCCCTCTTTATCAGATTTCTTAATAGACCATTCGAATGTTCCGATAACTGCAGAAATCTGAGGGTGATTGGATGATTGAACACTTGTAAACACACCCAATGACAAAACCAAACCTGGACCAATACATAAATCAAAATCAGACATACTTTGATTGGTCATACCAATAAATTCTGAAATTCCCTTAAAAAATATACAGCTGGATGATGAGGCGGATGCATGCGTGAAGATTTATTAAGGGCAAATCCACAATCAGGGATACAGGCTAAACGAAAACAGAGACCGTAGGAACAAACACCAAACAATATCAAACACTACAACACAATACAAGACCAGCAAACACAGGGCTTAAATAAAAACTGGGATAATGACATAACAGGACACAGGTGGAAAACACAGGTGGTTACTATCAGGGCAGGGTCTGAAAACAAGGGGGCAGGACCGGGAGGTAAACACAACAAATGCACGTGGATGACTGGGAGGGGCCAATCATGACACTGAACAACTGAGGATTGTTTTGTACCTTAAAAGCTGGAAAAATACTTCAAACGCCATAAAAGCTAAATGAAACAGAACTGTCCAAACAAAGGTTCTGTAATTGGGATGGAGTATTTTTTAAATTGGTGTGCAGGGGTCATCTGACACCACGCGTAGACTAATGCATCAACTATGCTGACGGTGTACACCTGTACAGTAGTGCTATAAGAGCAGCGTTACAGGCCCTGGAGCAACGTTCTGCTGTTTTCCAGAGGCTGTTCGGATAAACAAGAGTGGTGTCCACTTTGAAGCTGAAGCCAGCAGAATTTTTCCACTGCACCAACAGCCACACATTATAGGTATCTGTCCACAAATTTGCAGACACCTCTCTCAGCATTTATTCTGAAATATGGGAAGATGTTGAACATTGTTGTAAGGATTTGATTAGAGAGCGTTAGTGAGGTCAGGTACTGATGTCGGATGGTCAGTTCTGGGTCAAACTCATGCTAAAAGGTAGTGGATGGAGCTCCATCAGGCCAGAGAACACAGTGCCCCTGATCCAAAGGGTCCACGCTGACAAAACAAGATGCAGACAAGACAGAAAGCAGATGGGATGAGTGTGAGATGAGATGTAGGTAAGACACGTCGTTGAGAATAGATGTAGATGAGATGAAACAAGGTGCGGATGAGCAACAGACGAGATACAGACATGACACAGATGTGATGTAGATAAGCTGTAGATGGGACCGTATATAGACAAGATGCAGATGAGACTTGATGCGGATGAGACGTAGATGAAACGAGATGTAGAAGAAGCACAGACAAAACAAAGTACAGATGAGACAGATGAGATGTAGATAAGAATTGGATGAAATAAGATGTAGCTGAGACAACGTACACAAGATGGAGATGAGACTCAATGTGGATGAGATTCAGATGAAATAAGATATAGGCACAGAAAAAACATGAGACACAGACAAGACATAGGATGAGACAAGTAAAATGTAGATGAGACACAAAAGACATAAATGAGACACAGACGAGACGTAGATGAGATAGAAAACTGTAGATGAGACAGACAAATGTAGATGAGACACAGATGAGACATAGGTGAGACAAAGACAAGACATAGGGGAGACAGAAAACTGTAGATAAGACACAGACAAGGCACAGATGAGACACAGACAAGATGTAGATGAGACAGACAAGATGTAGATGAAACTCAGAGGAGACATAGATGAGACAAGAAAAATCTAGATGAGACAAAGATGAGCTTATCCGTCTCATCCATATCAAGTCTTATCTTTATGTTGTTCATTGTTGTCTCATCTACATCGTGTCTTGTCTGCATTTTGTCTACATTTTGTCTCGTTTTGTCAGCATCAGGACCATTTGTCTGCCGTCTATAGAGCCATGCTGGACTGAACAGATGAGACGTGTCCTGGATGAATATTTAGACAAGAATCTGAAAGTCACTGGCAAAAATATATCCACCATGATTTACACGGACATGTGCGCTTTAAGTGCTCTTTACATGTGGAGATGCAGAAGCAGAGCAAGGGAAGAAAGTCACAGTCAGATTGTTGGGTCTGCTGGCACTTCTCCTCGTGAAGAGAAACTTCAAAAGGTCCCTCCAAAATGTTCATGTTTTCATCGTCCTGGAGGGGCCTGACCCCTAAACGAGCCACATGCAAACTCAGACACACAATTTGGCCAAACTGATTGCATCTCTGTCTCTCTCTCTGTCTCTCTCTCTCTCTCTCTCTCCCTCTGGTTGTCTCTCTCTCTCCATCTGTCTGTCTGTCTGTCTGTCTCTCTCTCTCTCTCTCTCTCTCTCTCTGTGTGTCTTTGTCTCTCTCTCTGTCTGTCTCTCTCTCACAATCAATCAGCACAGTGAAGGGAAAGTCTCTGAAAAACTTCCACTTACAGTCAAACTGCACAGCCTCAGTCTGTCTGTTGTTTAATAAACTGTTTCACACTGCTGACTTCACAAAAGGCCATTTCCCTCATTTTCTCTCACGCTGTGTCTCATTTCAGTGGATGAGAAAGGAGAGTGTGTGTTCTAAAGGCCACTGTGACTTGACTGATTTTCTCTTTATGAAGAAATTAATTACACAAAACTATAAAACTCCACACAACTAAAATACCAAACTCAGGCTGGTGGGCCGAGCTCAGAGCTTTAGCAGAGCTCAGTAACGCTGAGATTAATAACTGATCACATTGATTTATCAGTCTACTCAGGCTTTAGCAGAGCTCAGTAACGCTGAGATTAATAACTGATCACATTGATTTATCAGTCTACTCAGACTTTAGCAGAGCTCAGTAACGCTGAGATTAATAACTGATCACATTGATTTATCAGTCTACTCAGGCTTTAGCAGAGCTCAGTAACGCTGAGATTAATAACCGATCACATTGATTTATCAGTCTACTCAGGCTTTAGCAGAGCTCAGTAACGCTGAGATTAATAACCGATCACATTGATTTATCAGTCTACTCAGGCTTTAGCAGAGCTCAGTAACGCTGAGATTAATAACCGATCACATTGATTTATCAGTCTACTCAGGCTTTAGCAGAGCTCAGTAACGCTGAGATTAATAACTGATCACATTGATTTATCAGTCTACTCAGACTTTAGCAGAGCTCAGTAACGCTGAGATTAATAACTGATCACATTGATTTATCAGTCTACTCAGACTTTAGCAGAGCTCAGTAACACTGAGATTAATAACCGATCACATTGATTTATCAGTCTACTCAGGCTTTAGCAGAGCTCAGTAACGCTGAGATTAATAACCGATCACATTGATTTATCAGTCTACTCAGACTTTAGCAGAGCTCAGTAACGCTGAGATTAATAACCGATCACATTGATTTATCAGTCTACTCAGACTTTAGCAGAGCTCAGTAACACTGAGATTAATAACCGATCACATTGATTTATCAGTCTACTCAGGCTTTAGCAGAGCTCAGTAACGCTGAGATTAATAACCGATCACATTGATTTATCAGTCTACTCAGGCTTTAGCAGAGCTCAGTAACGCTGAGATTAATAACCGATCACATTGATTTATCAGTCTACTCAGGCTTTAGCAGAGCTCAGTAACGCTGAGATTAATAACCGATCACATTGATTTATCAGTCTACTCAGACTTTAGCAGAGCTCAGTAACACTGAGATTAATAACCGATCACATTGATTTATCAGTCTACTCAGGCTTTAGCAGAGCTCAGTAACGCTGAGATTAATAACTGATCACATTGATTTATCAGTCTACTCAGACTTTAGCAGAGCTCAGTAACACTGAGATTAATAACTGATCACATTGATTTATCAGTCTACTCAGGCTTTAGCAGAGCTCAGTAACGCTGAGATTAATAACCGATCACATTGATTTATCAGTCTACTCAGGCTTTAGCAGAGCTCAGTAACACTGAGATTAATAACCGATCACATTGATTTATCAGTCTACTCAGGCTTTAGCAGAGCTCAGTAACGCTGAGATTAATAACCGATCACATTGATTTATCAGTCTACTCAGACTTTAGCAGAGCTCAGTAACGCTGAGATTAATAACTGATCACATTGATTTATCAGTCTACTCAGGCTTTAGCAGAGCTCAGTAACACTGAGATTAATAACTGATCACATTGATTTATCAGTCTACTCAGGCTTTAGCAGAGCTCAGTAACACTGAGATTAATAACTGATCACATTGATTTATCAGTCTACTCAGACTTTAGCAGAGCTCAGTAACGCTGAGATTAATAACAGATCACATTGATTTATCAGTCTACTCAGGCTTTAGCAGAGCTCAGTAACGCTGAGATTAATAACCGATCACATTGATTTATCAGTCTACTCAGACTTTAGCAGAGCTCAGTAACACTGAGATTAATAACCGATCAC
Source organism: Pygocentrus nattereri (assembly GCF_015220715.1). Taxonomy (NCBI): domain Eukaryota; kingdom Metazoa; phylum Chordata; class Actinopteri; order Characiformes; family Serrasalmidae; genus Pygocentrus; species Pygocentrus nattereri. The sequence goes on from NC_051226.1 coordinate 1,012,102, forward strand.
ATTGATTTATCAGTCTACTCAGACTTTAGCAGAGCTCAGTAACACTGAGATTAATAACCGATCACATTGATTTATCAGTCTACTCAGGCTTTAGCAGAGCTCAGTAACACTGAGATTAATAACTGATCACATTGATTTATCAGTCTACTCAGACTTTAGCAGAGCTCAGTAACGCTGAGATTAATAACTGATCACATTGATTTATCAGTCTACTCAGGCTTTAGCAGAGCTCAGTAACGCTGAGATTAATAACCGATCACATTGATTTATCAGTCTACTCAGGCTTTAGCAGAGCTCAGTAACACTGAGATTAATAACCGATCACATTGATTTATCAGTCTACTCAGACTTTAGCAGAGCTCAGTAACACTGAGATTAATAACTGATCACATTGATTTATCAGTCTACTCAGGCTTTAGCAGAGCTCAGTAACACTGAGATTAATAACCGATCACATTGATTTATCAGTCTACTCAGGCTTTAGCAGAGCTCAGTAACACTGAGATTAATAACCGATCACATTGATTTATCAGTCTACTCAGGCTTTAGCAGAGCTCAGTAACACTGAGATTAATAACCGATCACATTGATTTATCAGTCTACTCAGGCTTTAGCAGAGCTCAGTAACACTGAGATTAATAACTGATCACATTGATTTATCAGTCTACTCAGGCTTTAGCAGAGCTCAGTAACACTGAGATTAATAACCGATCACATTGATTTATCAGTCTACTCAGGCTTTAGCAGAGCTCAGTAACTCTGAGATTAATAACCGATCACATTGATTTATCAGTCTACTCAGACTTTAGCAGAGCTCAGTAACACTGAGATTAATAACCGATCACATTGATTTATCAGTCTACTCAGGCTTTAGCAGAGCTCAGTAACACTGAGATTAATAACTGATCACATTGATTTATCAGTCTACTCAGGCTTTAGCAGAGCTCAGTAACGCTGAGATTAATAACCGATCACATTGATTTATCAGTCTACTCAGGCTTTAGCAGAGCTCAGTAACGCTGAGATTAATAACCGATCACATTGATTTATCAGTCTACTCAGGCTTTAGCAGAGCTCAGTAACACTGAGATTAATAACCGATCACATTGATTTATCAGTCTACTCAGGCTTTAGCAGAGCTCAGTAACACTGAGATTAATAACTGATCACATTGATTTATCAGTCTACTCAGGCTTTAGCAGAGCTCAGTAACACTGAGATTAATAACCGATCACATTGATTTATCAGTCTACTCAGACTTTAGCAGAGCTCAGTAACGCTGAGATTAATAACCGATCACATTGATTTATCAGTCTACTCAGACTTTAGCAGAGCTCAGTAACGCTGAGATTAATAACCGATCACATTGATTTATCAGTCTACTCAGGCTTTAGCAGAGCTCAGTAACGCTGAGATTAATAACCGATCACATTGATTTATCAGTCTACTCAGACTTTAGCAGAGCTCAGTAACGCTGAGATTAATAACTGATCACATTGATTTATCAGTCTACTCAGGCTTTAGCAGAGCTCAGTAACGCTGAGATTAATAACCGATCACATTGATTTATCAGTCTACTCAGACTTTAGCAGAGCTCAGTAACACTGAGATTAATAACCGATCACATTGATTTATCAGTCTACTCAGGCTTTAGCAGAGCTCAGTAACGCTGAGATTAATAACTGATCACATTGATTTATCAGTCTACTCAGGCTTTAGCAGAGCTCAGTAACGCTGAGATTAATAACCGATCACATTGATTTATCAGTCTACTCAGACTTTAGCAGAGCTCAGTAACGCTGAGATTAATAACCGATCACATTGATTTATCAGTCTACTCAGGCTTTAGCAGAGCTCAGTAACGCTGAGATTAATAACCGATCACATTGATTTATCAGTCTACCCAGGCTTTAGCAGAGCTCAGTAACGCTGAGATTAATAACTGATCACATTGATTTATCAGTCTACTCAGGCTTTAGCAGAGCTCAGTAACGCTGAGATTAATAACTGATCACGTTGATTTATCAGTCTACTCAGGCTTTAGCAGAGCTCAGTAACTCTGAGATTAATAACTGATCACATTGATTTATCAGTCTACTCAGGCTTTAGCAGAGCTCAGTAACTCTGAGATTAATAACTGATCACATTGATTTATCAGTCTACTCAGGCTTTAGCAGAGCTCAGTAACGCTGAGATTAATAACCGATCACATTGATTTATCAGTCTACTCAGACTTTAGCAGAGCTCAGTAACGCTGAGATTAATAACTGATCACATTGATTTATCAGTCTACTCAGACTTTAGCAGAGCTCAGTAACACTGAGATTAATAACTGATCACATTGATTTATCAGTCTACTCAGGCTTTAGCAGAGCTCAGTAACACTGAGATTAATAACCGATCACATTGATTTATCAGTCTACTCAGGCTTCAGCAGAGCTCAGTAACGCTGAGATTAATAACCGATCACATTGATTTATCAGTCTACTCAGACTTTAGCAGAGCTCAGTAACGCTGAGATTAATAACCGATCACATTGATTTATCAGTCTACTCAGGCTTTAGCAGAGCTCAGTAACTCTGAGATTAATAACTGATCACATTGATTTATCAGTCTACTCAGACTTTAGCAGAGCTCAGTAACACTGAGATTAATAACCGATCACATTGATTTATCAGTCTACTCAGGCTTTAGCAGAGCTCAGTAACACTGAGATTAATAACCGATCACATTGATTTATCAGTCTACTCAGGCTTTGAAATAGTCCATAAACAACTGTAACTCCAACACTAATGTAGCCTGAATTGTAAGTGTTGAATCTGCGTACTCCACTAAATTTCTCTGTGCTGTGACTTTGAAATTACAGCACGCTTTTGACTGTTCATCGTTCTCTCAGTAAAACCAGACACATTTTCCCATGAAATGGACGTTACATTTGGTCAAGTCCTCCAGACTGAGACGTTTGACAGAAAACAGCTTCCTCTTTCTGAAACAGGAGAGTGTGCCGCTCTCTGAGGAACTGAGAGCAAATGTAAGCAAGAAACTGCCCAAAAAGACAAGAAACAGCAGCGTTGTGGTCTTCTTGCCTTGTCGTGAAGTGATGTTGATGCAGGTCAGCACTGCCAAATGGAGATGGCACAAACGCTTTATCTTCCAAAACGGACATAGAAACCTTAAGTATCGCTCGATCCTGGATCTGGTACTCCTCCTTTAAAAACTACTCGGCCCTAAAATGGGCCGTTTTCAAATTAGGCTCTTCACTAGTGATGACCTACTAGGACAATCTTTAAAAAGATGGCTCATCAAGGGTTCTTTAGTAAAGACAATGGTTCTATATAGAACCATTAACAGTCAGCAAACCGTTTAAAGAACCAAAAAGGGTCCTAACAATAGCAGAACTCTTTTTGGTGTTCTGTAGAACACTTTCTCCATCAATCTGAACCATTTCACTGTGTAAAGAGGCGTTTAAACAGAACCAATCCCTTTACTAAAGAACCTTTAAAGATCTATTTTTTAAGACTGTAATGGCTGGAACTACACAGAGACCAGCATTTCAGGATCCAGCTAACACATCTATACCCATCTATACCCATCTAACACATCTATACCCATCTAGCACATCTATACCCATCTAACACATCTATACCCATCTAACACATCTATACCCATCTAACACATCTATACCCATCTAACACATCTATACCCATCTATACCCATCTAACACATCTATACCCATCTAACACATCTATACCCATCTAGCACATCTATACCCATCTAGCACATCTATACCCATCTAACACATCTATACCCATCTAACACATCTATACCCATCTATACCCATCTAACACATCTATACCCATCTAACACATCTATACCCATCTAGCACATCTATACCCATCTAACACATCTATACCCATCTAACACATCTATACACATCTATACCCATCTAACACATCTATACCCATCTAGCACATCTATACCCATCTAACACATCTATACCCATCTAACACATCTATACACATCTATACCCATCTAACACATCTATACCCATCTAGCACATCTATACCCATCTAACACATCTATACCCATCTAACACATCTATACCCATCTATACCCATCTAACACATCTATACCCATCTATACACATCTATACCCATCTAACACATCTATACCCATCTATACCCATCTAACACATCTATACCCATCTATACACATCTATACCCATCTAACACATCTATACCCATCTAGCACATCTATACCCATCTAACACATCTATACCCATCTAACACATCTATACCCATCTATACCCATCTAACACATCTATACCCATCTAACACATCTATACCCATCTATACTCGTCTAACACATCTATACCCGTCTAACACATCTATACCCATCTAACACATCTATACCCATCTAACACATCTATACCCATCTAACACATCTATACCCATCTAACACATCTATACCCATCTAACACATCTATACCCATCTATACCCATCTAGCACATCTATACCCATCTAACACATCTATACCCATCTAACACATCTATACCCATCTAACACATCTATACCCATCTATACCCAGCTAACACATCTATACCCATCTATACCCATCTAACACATATACCCATCAATGACCATCAATAAACATATATACCCATCTACCACATCTCTACCCATCTGCCACATGTCAGTGTGTTCTCTAAACTTATTCTCATTTAGAAATCACGTGAGTTTATGAGGCATCTTCAGACTTTCACATACGACTGGCAATTTTCTGGTGGGTCAAAGTGAACGTCCTGATGGGACAATTTTGAGCAGCATTCCATAATGTAGAGTTTCTTTAATTAAACTTTCAGAAAGGTTCTTCACAGCCTCACATCTAAATTCAAAAACACAGCTCTCTAACGAACCTTCTATTAAAAGGTGATTATTATATAGCAGAACACTTTTTGGTTTAAGATTCTGGATCATTTCTTCATCCTGAAATGCTCACTCAGTGAAAATGGAAGCTAGAATTTTTGAAGTTGTGAAGAAAAAAAAAACAAAAAAAAAAAATAAGAAGGTAGATGCCAGCTTTCATCCCCAGAGTGACATAATAACAGTGTAGGTGTGTGTTTTGCTCAGAGCAGCTGTGCAGATGCTATATTTAACCTCTGTGGGTGGGAATGACAGAAGTGAAACTCGAAGGGAACCGTGATGCATGTACGCCTGCATTTGGGTAATCTGATGCCTTCTGTCATCAGTCATGTGAGGAGTACAGTGGCCAACAAGACCCCATGTACAGTGCTTTTTAAAAGCCATTGCAAACTTATAAATGCAATGAATTCAGAAAACGCTTTCATCATCATGTCAACAGCTGAGCTACTTTTCACCCAATACAGGCAACTTCAACCACAGCCAACAAGCCACTTACACCACAGCAGACAGGTTTCTGGAAGACTCTCAAAGGAGAGGGAAGGAAAATCACTGACAGAAGCTGTTAAGTTCGTAGAGACTCGTCCAGTAAGTCTGAACAGTTCTGGGTCACTCCAGCTTATCCGAAAGGCGGGGCCCCCGTTCTACGGAGATTACACAAGCTGTGTCAGCAATGGGTAGCTGCATGTACTCATTAGAAGTGCTATCTGGATACTTCTGGACACAACGCTGCTGTTGGAACAAAACCACATCTCCAAAATGCCAACTGTACAGGGGAAGGAAAAAAAAAACATGCTTTTTTTAACGTAAACTGTCAAAGTAATGTTAGGATGTTTCTTCCGGTCCATTCACCCTGAAATTTACAGCACAATGTAAAAGGCAACAGGTACTTTCACATGATATCAAAAGCTGAAAAACAAAAATGCAGATGCAAGGTTTTCTTCAGACAGCAGCATGATGTGGGCCCACCCTTTGCAGCTATAACAGCTTCAACTCTTCTGGGAAGACTTTCCACAAGGGTTAGGAGTGTTTATGGGAATTTTTGACCGTTCTTCCAGAAGCGCATTTGTGAGGTCAGACAATGATGTTGGACGAGGAGGCCTGGCTCACAGTCTCCACTCTAATTCATCCCAAAGGTGTTCTATCGGGTTGAGGTCAGGACTCTGTGCAGGCCAGTCAAGTTCTTCCACACCAAACTGGCTCATCCACGTCTTTATGGACCTGCTTTGTGCACTTTGTGTCCATGAAGCTCTCTACGCTGTTCTTGAGCTGATCTGAAGGCTACATGAAGTTTGGAGGTCTGTAGTGATGGACTCTGCAGAAAGTCGGTGACCTCTGCGCTCTATGCCCCTCAGCATCCGCTGACCGCTCTGTCATTTTACGTGGCCGACCACTTCGTGGCTGAGCTGCTGTCGTTCCCAATCGCTTCCACTTTGTTATAATCCCACTGACAGTGGACTGTGGAATATTTAGTAGTGAGGAAATTTCACGACTGGACTTGCTGCACAGGTGGCGTCCGATCACGGTACCACGCTGGAATTCACTGAGCTCCTGAGAGCGACCCATTCTTTCACTAATGTCTGTAGAAGCAGTCTGCAGGCCGAGGGGCTCGGCTTTATACACCTGTGGCCTCGGAAGAGACTGGAACACCTGAACTCACTGTGAGTGAAAACTTTTGGCAAAATAGAGTAGCTACCAACCCCTTTATGAACTCAGCTCAGGTGTGCTAGAGCAGGTTCAGCTCAGAAAGGGTTGAAGTCATGCATGTCTGCAGTGATGCAGTGATTTTCAGGTGGTAATTTAACTGCAGGAATTTTGTAACGGTACACTTAATGATTTTCAGTGAGTCAAAATGAAACCGTCAGTGTATGTTCAAATGTAAAAGTCTAAAAATAAAGTGTACGGTTTTATTTTAGTGTCTGTATTGCACTATATAAACAGACCCAATCAAAGCATTTAAATCACTCTGAACTGCACCACAATCATCTAATCAGGTAAAGAATGAGAAGCTATCAAATTGAACGATTGTGGGCTGAGAGATTTACACCCCAGGGGCCAGTGAATATGTGTGTTATATAAATATAGCACATCTGGTCTCGCATCCCCAGCTGTTGATTAGCGGCAGCTCAGCCTGCTTACTCAGCATATTTACTGTCCACATTGGAATGTGACCAAAAACCAACCTCACTGTTTGACCTGGGCTATTGTTTCGTCTTTTTACTGCTGGGAATAAGGCGCTTGGTTACGCATGTGTCCAGCTCGGTGACCCCTCCACCGAGATAATTTTTGCTCTAGATCATGAGTCCACATATCAAAGCGCCAAGAAACTGAGATGTTCAACAGAGGAGCCACATTTACAGCAAATCACCAAATGGCTTCTCATTTCAGAAATCGGCCATCTTCTTTCAAAATCTCTATAATGCAGCCAAAAGCGATTTACACCGGTCAGGCGTAACGTTCTGACCCCCTTCCTGTTTCTGCACTCACTGTCCACTTTATCAGCTCCACTGACCGTTCAGTTCCACTCTGTAGTTCTACAGTTACAGACTGTAGTCCATCTGTTTCTCTGATACTCTGTTACCCTGTTCTTCAGTGGGCAGGACCCCCATTTTCCACTGTTTTCCATCATCAACATTCCATATAAGCTCAGAAGACTCGTGTAGGTTCTCTGGTGGTTCTGGATGGTAAATAAAGTGTCTATATCTGTGTTGTAGTCATGGCGACGTCTGGTTCCCATCACCACCACTGTAAAGACGTCTGAACCACTTCACACCAAACCCTCTGAACCTCTCCGAATGATTATTATGGAGAAATTTAGAAAAATTGGTGAAATTCACATTTCCTCTCATTTCCTAGACGTGGTAAAGTTCTGATTTTTTTGGCTCCTGAGAAACCGTCTCAACTCTTTAGTGTCCGAGTCCTCACACACCAGGCGTATCTGAATAACATTTACATAAAATTTAATCACTTTGCTTTATAGTTCTTGTCTACATCTCAGAAATCCTTCCGCAGTCTATCAGGGTAGAATGAGAGCTCATGCTCTTTATGGGCTGAGAGGAGTTGATGGTTAGAAGAAAGAGTTCAGATCTATTTTATGTCCCTGAAACAAAGATAAGGTGATCTTAAGAAAGACCCAGAGTTTAGTGTGAAGCTGTAACGAACATGCAGACTTCAGGAGACCACACTTTGTGCTGCAGAGCTGCTGTGAAGCTCTTTCTCTAATCTAACACACCTGGCGCAGTTCGGGAGAGTTCGTGAATGAGCAGATGAGTTTGATCAGGTGTGGTGCAGCAGAAACACACTGAACTGTGTAAGTTCTAAAGCTATAGTGCCGTACAGCCTGGAGACAGGCTCACACCTCTGTGGAAGGAGGCTATAAAACTGACACAGTGGTGCTACTTCTTTGTGTGGGTGAAGGTGGCAGAGGTCAGTCGGTTCTGTAAAAGGGGTCATTTCTGTGTGATAGATGTGTCCGGCTTGGAATCACATTGATTTATCAGTCTACTCAGACTTTAGCAGAGCTCAGTAACGCTGAGATTAATAACCGATCACATTGATTTATCAGTCTACTCAGACTTTAGCAGAGCTCAGTAACACTGAGATTAATAACTGATCACATTGATTTATCAGTCTACTCAGGCTTTAGCAGAGCTCAGTAACGCTGAGATTAATAACCGATCACATTGATTTATCAGTCTACTCAGACTTTAGCAGAGCTCAGTAACGCTGAGATTAATAACCGATCACATTGATTTATCAGTCTACTCAGACTTTAGCAGAGCTCAGTAACACTGAGATTAATAACTGATCACATTGATTTATCAGTCTACTCAGGCTTTAGCAGAGCTCAGTAACACTGAGATTAATAACTGATCACATTGATTTATCAGTCTACTCAGGCTTTAGCAGAGCTCAGTAACGCTGAGATTAATAACCGATCACATTGATTTATCAGTCTACTCAGGCTTTAGCAGAGCTCAGTAACGCTGAGATTAATAACCGATCACATTGATTTATCAGTCTACTCAGGCTTTAGCAGAGCTCAGTAACACTGAGATTAATAACCGATCACATTGATTTATCAGTCTACTCAGGCTTTAGCAGAGCTCAGTAACACTGAGATTAATAACCGATCACATTGATTTATCAGTCTACTCAGGCTTTAGCAGAGCTCAGTAACGCTGAGATTAATAACCGATCACATTGATTTATCAGTCTACTCAGACTTTAGCAGAGCTCAGTAACACTGAGATTAATAACCGATCACATTGATTTATCAGTCTACTCAGGCTTTAGCAGAGCTCAGTAACACTGAGATTAATAACTGATCACATTGATTTATCAGTCTACTCAGACTTTAGCAGAGCTCAGTAACGCTGAGATTAATAACCGATCACATTGATTTATCAGTCTACTCAGACTTTAGCAGAGCTCAGTAACACTGAGATTAATAACTGATCACATTGATTTATCAGTCTACTCAGGCTTTAGCAGAGCTCAGTAACGCTGAGATTAATAACCGATCACATTGATTTATCAGTCTACTCAGACTTTAGCAGAGCTCAGTAACGCTGAGATTAATAACCGATCACATTGATTTATCAGTCTACTCAGACTTTAGCAGAGCTCAGTAACGCTGAGATTAATAACCGATCACATTGATTTATCAGTCTACTCAGACTTTAGCAGAGCTCAGTAACACTGAGATTAATAACTGATCACATTGATTTATCAGTCTACTCAGGCTTTAGCAGAGCTCAGTAACACTGAGATTAATAACCGATCACATTGATTTATCAGTCTACTCAGGCTTTAGCAGAGCTCAGTAACGCTGAGATTAATAACCGATCACATTGATTTATCAGTCTACTCAGGCTTTAGCAGAGCTCAGTAACGCTGAGATTAATAACCGATCACATTGATTTATCAGTCTACTCAGGCTTTAGCAGAGCTCAGTAACACTGAGATTAATAACCGATCACATTGATTTATCAGTCTACTCAGGCTTTAGCAGAGCTCAGTAACACTGAGATTAATAACTGATCACATTGATTTATCAGTCTACTCAGACTTTAGCAGAGCTCAGTAACACTGAGATTAATAACCGATCACATTGATTTATCAGTCTACTCAGGCTTTAGCAGAGCTCAGTAACACTGAGATTAATAACTGATCACATTGATTTATCAGTCTACTCAGGCTTTAGCAGAGCTCAGTAACGCTGAGATTAATAACCGATCACATTGATTTATCAGTCTACTCAGGCTTTAGCAGAGCTCAGTAACACTGAGATTAATAACCGATCACATTGATTTATCAGTCTACTCAGGCTTTAGCAGAGCTCAGTAACGCTGAGATTAATAACCGATCACATTGATTTATCAGTCTACTCAGACTTTAGCAGAGCTCAGTAACGCTGAGATTAATAACCGATCACATTGATTTATCAGTCTACTCAGGGTTTAGCAGAGCTCAGTAACTCTGAGATTAATAACTGATCACATTGATTTATCAGTCTACTCAGGCTTTAGCAGAGCTCAGTAACGCTGAGATTAATAACCGATCACATTGATTTATCAGTCTACTCAGGCTTTAGCAGAGCTCAGTAACGCTGAGATTAATAACCGATCACATTGATTTATCAGTCTACTCAGGCTTTAGCAGAGCTCAGTAACGCTGAGATTAATAACCGATCACATTGATTTATCAGTCTACTCAGACTTTAGCAGAGCTCAGTAACGCTGAGATTAATAACCGATCACATTGATTTATCAGTCTACTCAGGCTTTAGCAGAGCTCAGTAATGCTGAGATTAATAACCGATCACATTGATTTATCAGTCTACTCAGGCTTTAGCAGAGCTCAGTAACGCTGAGATTAATAACCGATCACATTGATTTATCAGTCTACTCAGGCTTTAGCAGAGCTCAGTAACGCTGAGATTAATAACCGATCACATTGATTTATCAGTCTACTCAGGCTTTAGCAGAGCTCAGTAACGCTGAGATTAATAACCGATCACATTGATTTATCAGTCTACTCAGGCTTTAGCAGAGCTCAGTAACGCTGAGATTAATAACCGATCACATTGATTTATCAGTCTACTCAGGCTTTAGCAGAGCTCAGTAACTCTGAGATTAATAACCGATCACATTGATTTATCAGTCTACTCAGACTTTAGCAGAGCTCAGTAACGCTGAGATTAATAACTGATCACATTGATTTATCAGTCTACTCAGGCTTTAGCAGAGCTCAGTAACACTGAGATTAATAACTGATCACATTGATTTATCAGTCTACTCAGGCTTTAGCAGAGCTCAGTAACACTGAGATTAATAACTGATCACATTGATTTATCAGTCTACTCAGGCTTTAGCAGAGCTCAGTAACGCTGAGATTAATAACCGATCACATTGATTTATCAGTCTACTCAGGCTTTAGCAGAGCTCAGTAACGCTGAGATTAATAACCGATCACATTGATTTATCAGTCTACTCAGACTTTAGCAGAGCTCAGTAACGCTGAGATTAATAACCGATCACATTGATTTATCAGTCTACTCAGGCTTTAGCAGAGCTCAGTAACACTGAGATTAATAACTGATCACATTGATTTATCGGTCTACTCAGACTTTAGCAGAGCTCAGTAACACTGAGATTAATAACCGATCACATTGATTTATCAGTCTACTCAGGCTTTAGCAGAGCTCAGTAACACTGAGATTAATAACTGATCACATTGATTTATCGGTCTACTCAGGCTTTAGCAGAGCTCAGTAACACTGAGATTAATAACCGATCACATTGATTTATCAGTCTACTCAGGCTTTAGCAGAGCTCAGTAACGCTGAGATTAATAACTGATCACATTGATTTATCAGTCTACTCAGGCTTTAGCAGAGCTCAGTAACGCTGAGATTAATAACCGATCACATTGATTTATCAGTCTACTCAGGCTTTAGCAGAGCTCAGTAACGCTGAGATTAATAACCGATCACATTGATTTATCAGTCTACTCAGGCTTTAGCAGAGCTCAGTAACGCTGAGATTAATAACCGATCACATTGATTTATCAGTCTACTCAGACTTTAGCAGAGCTCAGTAACGCTGAGATTAATAACCGATCACATTGATTTATCAGTCTACTCAGGCTTTAGCAGAGCTCAGTAACGCTGAGATTAATAACCGATCACATTGATTTATCAGTCTACTCAGGCTTTAGCAGAGCTCAGTAACGCTGAGATTAATAACCGATCACATTGATTTATCAGTCTACTCAGGCTTTAGCAGAGCTCAGTAACGCTGAGATTAATAACCGATCACATTGATTTATCAGTCTACTCAGACTTTAGCAGAGCTCAGTAACGCTGAGATTAATAACCGATCACATTGATTTATCAGTCTACTCAGACTTTAGCAGAGCTCAGTAACGCTGAGATTAATAACCGATCACATTGATTTATCAGTCTACTCAGGCTTTAGCAGAGCTCAGTAACACTGAGATTAATAACCGATCACATTGATTTATCAGTCTACTCAGACTTTAGCAGAGCTCAGTAACGCTGAGATTAATAACCGATCACATTGATTTATCAGTCTACTCAGACTTTAGCAGAGCTCAGTAACGCTGAGATTAATAACCGATCACATTGATTTATCAGTCTACTCAGACTTTAGCAGAGCTCAGTAACGCTGAGATTAATAACCGATCACATTGATTTATCAGTCTACTCAGACTTTAGCAGAGCTCAGTAACGCTGAGATTAATAACCGATCACATTGATTTATCAGTCTACTCAGACTTTAGCAGAGCTCAGTAACGCTGAGATTAATAACCGATCACATTGATTTATCAGTCTACTCAGGCTTTAGCAGAGCTCAGTAACGCTGAGATTAATAACTGATCACATTGATTTATCAGTCTACTCAGACTTTAGCAGAGCTCAGTAACACTGAGATTAATAACCGATCACATTGATTTATCAGTCTACTCAGGCTTTAGCAGAGCTCAGTAACACTGAGATTAATAACCGATCACATTGATTTATCAGTCTACTCAGGCTTTAGCAGAGCTCAGTAACACTGAGATTAATAACCGATCACATTGATTTATCAGTCTACTCAGGCTTTAGCAGAGCTCAGTAACACTGAGATTAATAACCGATCACATTGATTTATCAGTCTACTCAGGCTTTAGCAGAGCTCAGTAACACTGAGATTAATAACCGATCACATTGATTTATCAGTCTACTCAGGCTTTAGCAGAGCTCAGTAACCCTGAGATTAGTAACCGATGACATTGATTTATCAGTCTACTCAGGCTTTAGCAGAGCTCAGTAACACTGAGATTAATAACCGATCACATTGATTTATCAGTCTACTCAGACTTTAGCAGAGCTCAGTAACCCTGAGATTAATAACTGATCACATTGATTTATCAGTCTACTCAGGCTTTAGCAGAGCTCAGTAACACTGAGATTAATAACCGATCACATTGATTTATCAGTCTACTCAGGCTTTAGCAGAGCTCAGTAACGCTGAGATTAATAACCGATCACATTGATTTATCAGTCTACTCAGGCTTTAGCAGAGCTCAGTAACGCTGAGATTAATAACCGATCACATTGATTTATCAGTCTACTCAGGCTTTAGCAGAGCTCAGTAACGCTGAGATTAATAACCGATCACATTGATTTATCAGTCTACTCAGGCTTTAGCAGAGCTCAGTAACACTGAGATTAATAACCGATCACATTGATTTATCAGTCTACTCAGGCTTTAGCAGAGCTCAGTAACACTGAGATTAATAACCGATCACATTGATTTATCAGTCTACTCAGGCTTTAGCAGAGCTCAGTAACGCTGAGATTAATAACCGATCACATTGATTTATCAGTCTACTCAGACTTTAGCAGAGCTCAGTAACGCTGAGATTAATAACCGATCACATTGATTTATCAGTCTACTCAGGCTTTAGCAGAGCTCAGTAACACTGAGATTAATAACCGATCACATTGATTTATCAGTCTACTCAGGCTTTAGCAGAGCTCAGTAACACTGAGATTAATAACCGATCACATTGATTTATCAGTCTACTCAGGCTTTAGCAGAGCTCAGTAACACTGAGATTAATAACTGATCACATTGATTTATCAGTCTACTCAGGCTTTAGCAGAGCTCAGTAACGCTGAGATTAATAACTGATCACATTGATTTATCAGTCTACTCAGGCTTTAGCAGAGCTCAGTAACGCTGAGATTAATAACCGATCACATTGATTTATCAGTCTACTCAGGCTTTAGCAGAGCTCAGTAACGCTGAGATTAATAACCGATCACATTGATTTATCAGTCTACTCAGGCTTTAGCAGAGCTCAGTAACGCTGAGATTAATAACCGATCACATTGATTTATCAGTCTACTCAGGCTTTAGCAGAGCTCAGTAACGCTGAGATTAATAACCGATCACATTGATTTATCAGTCTACTCAGGCTTTAGCAGAGCTCAGTAACGCTGAGATTAATAACTGATCACATTGATTTATCAGTCTACTCAGGCTTTAGCAGAGCTCAGTAACGCTGAGATTAATAACCGATCACATTGATTTATCAGTCTACTCAGACTTTAGCAGAGCTCAGTAACGCTGAGATTAATAACCGATCACATTGATTTATCAGTCTACTCAGACTTTAGCAGAGCTCAGTAACACTGAGATTAATAACTGATCACATTGATTTATCAGTCTACTCAGACTTTAGCAGAGCTCAGTAACGCTGAGATTAATAACCGATCACATTGATTTATCAGTCTACTCAGACTTTAGCAGAGCTCAGTAACACTGAGATTAATAACCGATCACATTGATTTATCAGTCTACTCAGGCTTTAGCAGAGCTCAGTAACACTGAGATTAATAACTGATCACATTGATTTATCAGTCTACTCAGACTTTAGCAGAGCTCAGTAACACTGAGATTAATAACTGATCACATTGATTTATCAGTCTACTCAGGCTTTAGCAGAGCTCAGTAACACTGAGATTAATAACCGATCACATTGATTTATCAGTCTACTCAGACTTTAGCAGAGCTCAGTAACACTGAGATTAATAACCGATCACATTGATTTATCAGTCTACTCAGGCTTTAGCAGAGCTCAGTAACACTGAGATTAATAACCGATCACATTGATTTATCAGTCTACTCAGGCTTTAGCAGAGCTCAGTAACGCTGAGATTAATAACTGATCACATTGATTTATCAGTCTACTCAGGCTTTAGCAGAGCTCAGTAACACTGAGATTAATAACCGATCACATTGATTTATCAGTCTACTCAGGCTTTAGCAGAGCTCAGTAACACTGAGATTAATAACCGATCACATTGATTTATCAGTCTACTCAGGCTTTAGCAGAGCTCAGTAACGCTGAGATTAATAACCGATCACATTGATTTATCAGTCTACTCAGGCTTTAGCAGAGCTCAGTAATGCTGAGATTAATAACCGATCACATTGATTTATCAGTCTACTCAGACTTTAGCAGAGCTCAGTAACGCTGAGATTAATAACCGATCACATTGATTTATCAGTCTACTCAGGCTTTAGCAGAGCTCAGTAATGCTGAGATTAATAACCGATCACATTGATTTATCAGTCTACTCAGACTTTAGCAGAGCTCAGTAACGCTGAGATTAATAACCGATCACATTGATTTATCAGTCTACTCAGACTTTAGCAGAGCTCAGTAACGCTGAGATTAATAACCGATCACATTGATTTATCAGTCTACTCAGGCTTTAGCAGAGCTCAGTAACGCTGAGATTAATAACCGATCACATTGATTTATCAGTCTACTCAGACTTTAGCAGAGCTCAGTAACACTGAGATTAATAAGCGATCACATTGATTTATCAGTCTACTCAGACTTTAGCAGAGCTCAGTAACACTGAGATTAATAACCGATCACATTGATTTATCAGTCTACTCAGGCTTTAGCAGAGCTCAGTAACGCTGAGATTAATAACTGATCACATTGATTTATCAGTCTACTCAGGCTTTAGCAGAGCTCAGTAACACTGAGATTAATAACCGATCACATTGATTTATCAGTCTACTCAGGCTTTAGCAGAGCTCAGTAACACTGAGATTAATAACCGATCACATTGATTTATCAGTCTACTCAGGCTTTAGCAGAGCTCAGTAACACTGAGATTAATAACTGATCCCATTGATTTATCAGTCTACTCAGGCTTTAGCAGAGCTCAGTAACGCTGAGATTAATAACCGATGACATTGATTTATCAGTCTACTCAGGCTTTAGCAGAGCTCAGTAACGCTGAGATTAATAACCGATCACATTGATTTATCAGTCTACTCAGACTTTAGCAGAGCTCAGTAACGCTGAGATTAATAACTGATCACATTGATTTATCAGTCTACTCAGGCTTTAGCAGAGCTCAGTAACGCTGAGATTAATAACCGATCACATTGATTTATTAGTCTACTCAGGCTTTAGCAGAGCTCAGTAACACTGAGATTAATAACCGATCACATTGATTTATCAGTCTACTCAGGCTTTAGCAGAGCTCAGTAACGCTGAGATTAATAACCGATCACATTGATTTATCAGTCTACTCAGGCTTTAGCAGAGCTCAGTAATGCTGAGATTAATAACCGATCACATTGATTTATCAGTCTACTCAGACTTTAGCAGAGCTCAGTAACGCTGAGATTAATAACCGATCACATTGATTTATCAGTCTACTCAGGCTTTAGCAGAGCTCAGTAACACTGAGATTAATAACCGATCACATTGATTTATCAGTCTACTCAGGCTTTAGCAGAGCTCAGTAACGCTGAGATTAATAACCGATCACATTGATTTATCAGTCTACTCAGACTTTAGCAGAGCTCAGTAACACTGAGATTAATAACCGATCACATTGATTTATCAGTCTACTCAGGCTTTAGCAGAGCTCAGTAACACTGAGATTAATAACCGATCACATTGATTTATCAGTCTACTCAGGCTTTAGCAGAAGATCAAACAGTGGATTTTTTTATATATGCCTATAAAATTACTGTGAACATAGTAGTTACAGTAAGCTTGTTACGACTGGCTCCTCATGTGCTTTTGTTTACCTTTTAGTTTGGTCATGTGCTTTTGTTTTGATTTCTTCCCAGTCCGGCCCCCTTGTTTTGTGACTCCGCCCCTGATTGTTCTCACGTGTTTTCCACCTCCGTCTGTTTATCCCTCGTTATCCCTGTTTGTATTTAAGCCCTGTGTTTTCCTGAGTTTCTTGTTGGTCTTTGTTTGTTTGATGTTTGAATTGTTTGATATGCTTCATGTTTGATGTTTGTATGTTTGATATATGGTCTGAATTGTTTTGTTTGGTGTTCGTTCCTCCGGCCTTCGTACTCTGTTTATCCTGTGTTTCTTTTTCATCGTGTCTGTCCTTCCTACTCTCCGTATTGGATACCTGAACCTGGACTGTCTTGACCATGACCCTGGATTTGCCCAAAATAAAACTCGCTTATCTCAGCGGAACCCAACTGCAGAACTACATGTACACACACTGTTTTCTGAGTCATGGTGGAAACTGCTGCAGATCGGCACCTGTGGCTGGTGATGGTGTGTGTGTCGGATTAATCATGAATTCCATCTGGTCAGCATAATAGTACTGTGGTCTGAAACTGACCAGTGATGAAAGGGGAAGAGTTGGGGCTGACAAACTGTACAGCATCAGATGGACTTCTATATTTATATCTATAAAGCAGATGTTTCTAATAAAGTGGCCAGTTAGCAGAAGCATGAGGCGGGTGTTTCTGATAAAGTGGCCAGCGAGCGGAAGCACGAGGCGGGCGTTTCTAGTAAAGTGGCCAGCGAGTGGAAGCACGAGGCGGGCGTTTCTAGTAAAGTGGCCAGTGAGTGGAAGCACGAGGCGGGCGTTTCTAGTAAAGTGGCCAGCGAGTGGAAGCACGAGGCGGGCGTTTCTAGTAAAGTGGCCAGCGAGTGGAAGCACGAGGCGGGCGTTTCTAGTAAAGTGGCCAGCGAGTGGAAGCACGAGGCGGGCGTTTCTAGTAAAGTGGCCAGCGAGCGGAAGCACGAGGCGGGCGTTTCTAGTAAAGTGGCCAGCGAGCGGAAGCACGAGGCGGGCGTTTCTAGTAAAGTGGCCAGTGAGTGGAAGCACGAGGCGGGCGTTTCTAGTAAAGTGGCCAGCGAGTGGAAGCACGAGGCGGGCGTTTCTAGTAAAGTGGCCAGTGAGTGGAAGCACGAGGCGGGCGTTTCTAGTAAAGTGGCCAGTGAGTGGAAGCACGAGGCGGGCGTTTCTAGTAAAGTGGCCAGCGAGTGGAAGCACGAGGCGGGCGTTTCTAGTAAAGTGGCCAGTGAGTATAAGGAGACAGATCGTCGGGTGAAAGATGAGCGTATCTCTCTGCTGCCGGCAGGTTGAGCTCCATTAGGAGAAATGAGCTGCAGGCTCTGGTGCTTTAGGCCGTGTGTTTCTGCAGGTGGTCAGTAACAGGCCAGTGAAACATGGTCCTGCTGCTCTGTGCTCACTGCAGCTGGCTCTGGATCTCACTGAAACACAGACGGACTCTGGGTCAGCAGATGAGGCGCTCGCCTGGTCTGAAAAACGAGTTATGCATGTTTGCCTCCTTGGTGAGGAGGAGGAGGAGGAGGAGGAGGAGGGGCACTTTTAAAGAGAATAGATTTTGTCCTCTGTAATTTTGGCCCATTGCTGTTGCTCCTTTCATCATGGAATGTTCACACAATGTAAAGAGCAGCTGATGTTTTCAATTTATTTTAAAACAGTACAAGAAGAAGAAGGACAGTGAAGTCTCAGGGCTTTTTACTGGCATTGATTCATCCTTAAATAAACTTTAATGTACCGCTTTTTTCAGGCTATAAGCAATTTCAACCTTAATTAGACTTATTATATAATATTTGAAATGATTAACTACAACAAATATTCTCCAACTATTGGGAATTCAACTGTATGTTCTATAATTGATATTATGTGAATTGTCCAGCATCTACTATAAACTATTTAAAACTATTATGAATTATCCAGCTGCTAATAGGAATTATTCCATATTCAAATCTGCATATTTTGCTGTTTTGTACTTTCAGTTTTACACTGATGATAAATGGAGCGTAACAATCTGAACAGCTTCTATTTTCACTTCTCCTCGTAGCTTCGTTTGCTGGTTCCTCTGACGATCCGCTTGATTGACCGTTCATCACTTCGTGCAGCTTCAAAATAGAAATCTAAATGAAATAGGTCTTCAGTTCAGTCACAGCGGTCAGTCACAGCGGTCAGTCACAGCGGTCAGTCACTGGGATTAGGTGTGTGGTTAAGTACGTAATGAATGTCTTCACTGCATTTATACTGCAGCACTGAACACGAATAAACATCTCCATCTGCTCATGAACTCCAGCGTGGTCTGCACTGAAATCGCTGAGGTGAGAAATCATTCATATAAAATCACAGTGTGACGTTATGAGCAGTGATACCTGCTGATCTCACAGAGTGAGCACAACAGGCCAACAATGCACTCTCTCTCACTCTCACTCTCTCTCTCTCTCACTCACTCACCCTCACTCCATTTCTCTCTCACTCACTCACTCTCTCACTCACTCTCTCCATTTCTCTCTCTCTCACTCACTCTCTCTCTCATTCCAATTCTGTCTCACTCTCTCTCTCTCTGCTTCTCACTCCATTTCTCTCTCTCTCTCTGCTTCTCACTCCATTTCTCTCTCTCTCTGCTTCTCACTCCATTTCTCTCTCTCTCTCTGCTTCTCACTCAATTTCTCTCTCTCTCTCTCTCTGCTTCTCACTCCATTTCTCTCTCTCTCTCTCTCTGCTTCTCACTCCATTTCTCTCTCTCTCTCTCTCTCTCTCTGCTTCTCACTCCATTTCTCTCTCTCTCTCTGCTTCTCACTCCATTTCTCTCTCTCTGCTTCTCACTCAATTTCTCTCTCTCTCTCTCTGCTTCTCACTCCATTTCTCTCTCTCTCTCTCTCTCTGCTTCTCACTCCATTTCTCTCTCTCTCTCTCTCTCTGCTTCTCACTCCATTTCTCTCTCTCTCTCTCTCTCTCTGCTTCTCACTCCATTTCT
>NC_051226.1:1037137-1042137 GCF_015220715.1 Pygocentrus nattereri
CCACACGGTATATCACATGTACCAAAAAGTATCCAGACAGTCCTCCTGACGAGCTACTTTAAGGTCAATCATTACTGATGCACAATCCATCATCTCCACAGAAGAGCAATGACCAATTTTACGGGACACTCTGGATCAGCTGCTCATGATCCTAAGGTCAACATGCCCAGTGTCCAGCGTGGGCTAGAGGGGTATAAAGCCCCCCAGCATTGGGCTGTGGAGCAGTGGAACTGTGTTCTCTGGACTGATCGAGCTCCATCCAGTACCTATAGGATAAGCTGGAGTGACCCAGAACTGACCATCCAACATGTGTAACTGACCTCACTAATGTTCAATCAAATCCTCACAGCAATGTTCAACACAGACTCACTTTCATTTCAGAAGAAAATCCTCCAACTTTTTGACACAGTGGTACGTTCAGTGAAACGATCTCACGTTCTTCATCTGCTTGAATGAGAACAGACATCAATCATGAAGACCCCACAAGTTCCTACCTGTGTTTTTCCAGTTCCAGCGAGAAAAGGAGACAAAAAAAGTCCCTGCAGAGTAAATCCGACAGACACGGCGTTCCTCAGAGAGAGCAGAGCCGAGCAGAATCCGCAGCTCCACAGAGGTCCATGAGCGAGCGAGGTAGAGAGAGACTGAGGGAGAGAGAGAGAGCTGTCATAAAGTTTTTCGGCTGACAGCTCATACCATCTGCATACTGGGGGTATCGGGGTGGGGGGGAGCGGGGAGAGGAGGGATCGGGGGCTAGAGAGCTTTCAGCAAAGCTACATGGGTCTCTTAACACCACACACACACACACACACACTCACACACAGCCGAGGGAATCCAATCACACACATACAATCCGCTGTCCAGTCAGTGGAGTCGCAGAGTGACGGAGAGAGGGAGAGAGGGAGAGAGAGAGAGGAGGGGAGGGGTAACCGCTTGTTTGAGGAAGTGTGAGAGAGTGAGCAGCACACACTCCCACTGAGGTTTCAGATTCCACACTTAGACAACTGGTGTGTGCGTGCGCACACACACACACACACACACACACACACACACACACAGTTTTACACAGTGTCAGGACATGTGGTCATACTCTGTACTATATATTTAAGTTGTGTGTGTAATAACACTATACTGAGCCCCACGTGTGTGTGTGTGTGTGTGTGTGTGTGTGTGTGTGTGTGTGTGTGTGCGCGCGCGCGTGTAAAACGTGACACTTCATTGTGACTGTCCTGTTTACATAAACACTCAGACAAACACAGTGATGCAGCAGCAGTCAGTACATTCAGTAGATCAAGAGACTTTTAATTAACTGTGTATACAATAATAATAATAATAATAATAATAAAGTCCATAATCTGCTGAATTCAGCTGTTTATCACTTTATTTGGCGTCCAAGTTCAGATCTGCAGATGTTTAACTGAGGGGAGTTTATAGACCATCAACATCCTCACCACGCTGACACCAGCCTGGACCTGGAGATACACTGGATTAGGGTTTGGGTTAAGGTTATGATTAGGACCAGGGTGAGGTTTAGGATTAGGTGTTGGGTTGAGATTAAGATAAGGGTCATGATTAGGACCAGGGTGAGGTTTAGGATTAGGTGTTGGGTTGAGGTTAAGATAAGGGTCATGATTAGGACCAGGGTGAGGTTTAGGATTAGGTGTTGGGTTGAGGTTAAGATAAGGGTCATGATTAGGACCAGGGTGAGGTTTAGGATTAGGTGTTGGGTTGAGGTTGAGGTTAAGGGTTATGATTAGGACCAGGGTGAGGTTTAGGATTAGGTGTTGGGTTGAGGTTAAGATAAGGGTCATGATTAGGACCAGGGTGAGGTTTAGGATTAGGTGTTGGGTTGAGGTTAAGATAAGGGTCATGATTAGGACCAGGGTGAGGTTTAGGATTAGGTGTTGGGTTGAGGTTAAGATAAGGGTTATGATTAGGACCAGGGTGAGGTTTAGGATTAGGTGTTGGGTTGAGGTTAAGATAAGGGTTATGATTAGGACCAGGGTGAGGTTTAGGATTAGGTGTTGGGTTGAGGTTAAGGGTTATGATTAGGACCAGGGTGAGGTTTAGGATTAGGTGTTGGGTTGAGATTAAGATAAGGGTCATGATTAGGACCAGGGTGAGGTTTAGGATTAGGTGTTGGGTTGAGGTTAAGATAAGGGTTATGATTAGGACCAGGGTGAGGTTTAGGATTAGGTGTTGGGTTGAGGTTAAGATAAGGGTTATGATTAGGACCAGGGTGAGGTTTAGGATTAGGTGTTGGGTTGAGGTTAAGGGTTATGATTAGGACCAGGGTGAGGTTTAGGATTAGGTGTTGGGTTGAGGTTAAGATAAGGGTCATGATTAGGACCAGGGTGAGGTTTAGGATTAGGTGTTGGGTTGAGGTTAAGATAAGGGTCATGATTAGGACCAGGGTGAGGTTTAGGATTAGGTGTTGGGTTGAGGTTAAGGGTTATGATTAGGACCAGGGTGAGGTTTAGGATTAGGTGTTGGGTTGAGGTTAAGGGTTATGATTAGGACCAGGGTGAGGTTTAGATGTTTTAGATCATCACAAGGCACAGGGACATATGGGGCTGCAGCTTCCCTGAGAATGGTGCAACAGCACAAGTGCATACAGATAAGGGTCATGATTAGGACCAGGGTGAGGTTTAGGATTAGGTGTTGGGTTGAGGTTAAGGGTCATGATTAGGACCAGGGTGAGGTTTAGGATTAGGTGTTGGGTTGAGGTTAAGATAAGGGTCATGATTAGGACCAGGGTGAGGTTTAGGATTAGGTGTTGGGTTGAGGTTAAGATAAGGGTCATGATTAGGACCAGGGTGAGGTTTAGGATTAGGTGTTGGGTTGAGGTTAAGATAAGGGTTATGATTAGGACCAGGGTGAGGTTTAGGATTAGGTGTTGAGTTGAGGTTAAGGGTTATGATTAGGACCAGGGTGAGGTTTAGGATTAGGTGTTGGGTTGAGATTAAGATAAGGGTCATGATTAGGACCAGGGTGAGGTTTAGGATTAGGTGTTGGGTTGAGATTAAGATAAGGGTTATGATTAGGACCAGGGTGAGGTTTAGGATTAGGTGTTGGGTTGAGGTTAAGATAAGGGTTATGATTAGGACCAGGGTGAGGTTTAGGATTAGGTGTTGGGTTGAGGTTAAGGGTTATGATTAGGACCAGGGTGAGGTTTAGGATTAGGTGTTGGGTTGAGGTTAAGATAAGGGTCATGATTAGGACCAGGGTGAGGTTTAGGATTAGGTGTTGGGTTGAGGTTAAGATAAGGGTCATGATTAGGACCAGGGTGAGGTTTAGGATTAGGTGTTGGGTTGAGGTTAAGGGTTATGATTAGGACCAGGGTGAGGTTTAGGATTAGGTGTTGGGTTGAGGTTAAGGGTTATGATTAGGACCAGGGTGAGGTTTAGATGTTTTAGATCATCACAAGGCACAGGGACATATGGGGCTGCAGCTTCCCTGAGAATGGTGCAACAGCACAAGTGCATACAGATAAGGGTCATGATTAGGACCAGGGTGAGGTTTAGGATTAGGTGTTGGGTTGAGGTTAAGGGTCATGATTAGGACCAGGGTGAGGTTTAGGATTAGGTGTTGGGTTGAGGTTAAGGGTCATGATTAGGACCAGGGTGAGGTTTAGGATTAGGTGTTGGGTTGAGGTTAAGGGTTATGATTAGGACCAGGGTGAGGTTTAGATGTTTTAGATCATCACAAGGCGCAGGGACATATGGGGCTGCAGCTTCCCTGAGAATGGTGCAACAGCACAAGTGCATACATGACATAATATAGATAAGAGCATAGCTGGCATAACACCAGATAAAAACAAGCTGAACAGCAGTACTGCACTCATCTACTGTTGTAATGGTAGAGCTACACCAGTACAGGACATTCACAACAGAGTGGTGCAAGTGTCATTGTAAACACCAGACAGTGCAGCAGAGGGTCATTAACGCTGCTTTTCCACTGCATGGGACTGCTCCACCCAACCCAGCCCGACTTGACTCAATTTCAGTGCCATCTACCTCGTGTTCCACTGCAGATATAGCGCCCCCTTAGGGTATCCGGTCATCATAGTGACGCTGAATGAAACTGCCATGACGTGAAGTTGACGAGGTTTGTACAAAAGAGGCAGGGAGACAAAAGACTGCTGACAAAACTAGGAGAGTTTGGAAAAACTACATCAGCGTTCAGACGACCAGCCTTGGAACCTCGATGGAGGTGGTACCAAAAAAGTGCCAGGTACCAACGTTTGCCTAATGGAAAACCAAAAATCAGTGAGTCAAGTCAAGTCAAGCACCTTAAGGTACTGGAATGGGAATGCTGTGGGGGGCAGGGGTGGTGAGACTCCTGTAGCGCCTACCAGAGGGCAGGAGGGAGAACAGGCTGAACATTGTGATCTCAGTACGGCTTTCATTTAATGCAGTAATGGCGAAGAGAGTCAGTGGAGAGGCCGTAAACTGAGACCAAGCATGGGAAGCAATGCTGAACACCAACTGAACACCAATTTACATGAGTAGCGGGTAAAAATGAACCTGGCGTTTATCGGCGCTCCCTGACAGCGCTCTGCAATGTGATGCTATGTGGCGCAACGTGACGTCCAGTGTGCGATGACCACAAGTCTTTCGCACAGCACCGTATATGTAAGTGTGTGTTTGGGTCATTCTCTACAGAGACATCCACTCTTCTGTCTTCTATAGGGGTCACTGGTGTTACTGACCGTCTCTGGTGTTCCACATAATAAAGGAAACACCAGAGACGTTTTTAATGATCAATGCATTTTACAGAACATCAAACCACACGCTGTCCATCAGGGAACGTCCACTAAAATATGGAATTTAAGCCATTTGTGTTTCTGTTTTTTCACAGTGACCTCAGAATAAAGTCGGTCACACCAGTGACGTCAGCTAGAAGCTTCATATGAGATCATGAGCTGAATGAGAATATCTCTGAGAACTGAGAGACACAGTGGACTCACCATGAGCTTTTCTCCATAGATCCTCAGAAAACAG
>NC_051226.1:1047137-1094637 GCF_015220715.1 Pygocentrus nattereri
CTGTTTCTCTGATACTCTGTTACCCTGTTCTTCAGTGGTCAGGACCCCCATGGACCCTCACAGAGCAGGTACTGTTTGGGTGGTGGGTCATTCTCAGCGCTGCAGTAACACTGACATGGTGGTGGTGTGTTAGTGTGTGTTGTGCTGATACGAGTGGATCAGACACAGTGCTGCTGGAGTTTTTACAGTGCTGGACAGTAACTGAGTATCTGAGTAAATGTAATTGGTTTCTGTACTTTAGTATTTTTGGTGTATCTGTACTGAAGTTTCTCCGTTCTTGGCGACTTTTTCCTTTCACTCCACTACATTTCAGAGTCTAATATCCGACTTTTTCCTCCTACATTTTGAGAAATCTGTCGTTCCTTTTGGTTTCTGTGTGTATAAAAACGTAACATGTCAAAACGAGAGAAGCGCAAAGCCAGAGCACCAATCAGGGCCCAGCGGTCACTTTGTTTAGAGCTGGTTTTGACCTGTTGGTCATACCGACCCAGTGCAGCACGCGGTTCAACGTCAGCGCAGCAGCGTAAAACTTTGGGAGAGTCTGTTCAACATAAATGATGAACTAACCTAACTTTGTGTAAATAGAGCTCAATATAGAAATATGTCCACATATGCAGTCGAGACTGACGCGGCTTTTTTCTGAATTTCTACAAACACCATTTCATTTTATAGTAAATGAGTTTGGGCTGGTTTATGTTTATGAACAGACGCCTACAGATCAACATAGTAAAGGAGCTCATCTGTGATCCTGAGTTTAAAGCCAGTTTTTATTCAACTTAAACTTGGAACTAAGTTGTAAATAAATCTGAAACTGAAACTTTGCTTGTGTGTAAAAAGTGATTTCAGAGCCACTCGGTTCTCCCTGATGGAACCTGTTTACCTTCAGTGTTTTGTGCTTCTGATCATTTTAATAGACGTCAGCGTCACTAATTAATGACCTTCTATTAAAAGACTGGTTTACCAAGAGAGACGCTGGAGGACTTTCACCTGAAATGAGTTCATGAAGCCAGTCTGGTTATAAAAATGATAACAGGACATCAGAGCCAGAATTACTCTTTTAGTACTTTTACTTTATACTTAAGTACATTTGAAGGGAAATACTTTAGTACTTTTACTCCAGTGGAGGTCTAAAGGGAGGAACTTCTACTTTTACTGGAGGAATATTTTACCTTGGGGGTCTCGACTTTAACTCAGTACATGGTTTGTGAACTTCGTCCAGCTCTGCAGTTTTTCAATAAACTACTTCAGTATTTTTCAGTACTTTTACACCTCTGAAAAGTACATGCTCCCAGGAAAAAACATGGTTCTTCAAGGGTTCTTTAGCAAAGAAAAATGGCTCTATAAGGAACCCTGAACACACAAAGAACCTTTCGCATGATTAAATGCTTGCACGGTGAGACGGTTCTTCAGATTGATGGAGACTGTGCTGTAGACGGTTCTAATGGGAAACATTTTAACATGGTTCTATATGCCACCCAACACTGATGTGACATCAAGCTTGTACCAACAGAGGAACACGTTTGGGTGCCATTTAGAACCTACTGAGGAGGAAAAAAAATAATCAATATAGAACCATCTAGCACCTTCACGCACATTCTGTATCAATCTGAAGAACCGTCTCATGCAAGCAACCATTTAATCATGCGAAAGGTTCTTTGTGTGTTCAGGGTTGTATATAGAACCACTGTTATTTGCTGAAAACCCTTGAAGCACCATCGTTTCGCAAGTGTAGCTCTGAGCTCTGAGGGCGTCTCGGGCCCGTGTGATCCTGCGGGGGGCTGATGTGATGCGCTCAGAACAGTTGGTCCTATTAAATTTCCTCCTGCTGCCCGCGGCTGGAGAACGGGAGACGGCGCGGAATGTTTGTTCAGAAGGCCGGGAGCGAGGAGTGTGTGAGCGACAGATGAAATGACATTCCTGAGGCCGGGCTGACGCAGCACGAGGACGAGCTGTTAAGGCTCTAGACGCCAGTGAGAAACAGAACAGATCTCACAGCGTTTAAAATGGAAATAGACCTAAATCTGGAACCTTATGAGTCTAAACAGCGTTAACTTCAGCTTCTATACTCATCAGGGCTGTTTCGTCCCATCAGTACAGAGTTAAAAAGAGTTCTTTAGTAAATAAAAATAGCTCTATGAAGAAACATGAACACCCAAAGAACCTTTGCTTGGGTAAAAAGAAAATAAGTAGTTTACTGGAAAACTACACACTTAAAAAGATGGTTCTTCAGTAAAGGGTATTAGTTCTGTTAAGAACCAGGAGCTCTATAAAGAATCATTTGCATGATTAATTGGTTCTCTGCATGGTGAAATGGTTGATGCTGAATTAGAAATTAGGGGTGCGGGGAAAAAAAAAAAAAAAAAAAAATAGATTCTTAAATGAATCACAATGTGGACGTGAACGATTCTGAATCGATTCACATATGTCAAATCGATTTTCGAAATATTTAATTTACAGCGTAATATTGCCAGAATGCAAAGGGCGGAACCTGGAAGCCGGGAGTCGCAACATTAAATGTCCAGTATGGCTCAGTGTGTGTTAATGTCCTAGTGTACGCTAAGGAACAAATAGGGGCAGTCGTGGGCTGGAGGTTAGGGAACTGGCCCTGTGACCGGAAGGTTGCTGGTTCAATCCCCTCGGCCGACAGTCCATGACTGAGGTGTCCTTGAGCAAGACACCTAACCCCCAACTGCTCCCCGGGCGCTGTGGATAGGGCTGTCCACCGCTCCGGGCAAGTGTGCTCACTGCCCCCTAGTGTGCATGTGGTGTTTCACTGCACGGATGGGTTAAATGCGGAGGTCTAATGTCAAACACAGTGACCAACGGTTGTAAATTCCAATAATTGGAAACTCAAAGACTCACTTTGCTCTGCTTTAAGCTTTAGCTACAGCCGCATTACTCCCATCTCCACCAGGAAACTCTTCCGTCGCTCCTCATTCTCCAGCTCCTTGTTTGAATTTTTCCGTTCCACCTTCAATTCTGACTGAGGCGTCGAATGTAAAAGTTCAAAAGAGAAGTGACTTCTGCTTCACAGCTTTAGCGCTCGACAGTCTCTCGTTGCAGATTCAATGCTCCAGGAAACCAACTAAGGTGCTTATAAATGTGAATAAGCCTCCAAACGCTCGTCTGAAATCTCTCCGCCTTTTCGTAGCTACTAGCCAGGAGAGACACCGTAACCCCTGACGACCAAAGCCGGAGTTATAAAATCACTAAGGAATACGGGAAGGCCGGCTGTGACGTGGACGTCCACTACTACAGGATCTTATTTCACCGTAACAGCGCGTTTTATCACAGATGAGCGGCAGCAGCGCCTCACGTGCTGCAAACAAGAGCAGTGAATGAGCCTTCCAGTTCACCCACCACATCACTTCCATTTGATTTATTAATGATAGATATTGGAAGTAAATTCATTAAAGATCATTACAGATGCTTCGCTTTAAAACTACCACGTCGTCACACAGTGAGAATAAAGAGATCCTGTATGAAAAAAGACGCATCAATAATCGTTTTATAATCGCATCGCAGCCTCTGAATCGGAATCGAATCATGTGGTGCCAAGAGATTCCCACCCCTATTAGAAAGGGTTCTACATAGCACCACAAAGGGTTCTCCTATGGTTGCAAGCTTAACATCTTAATAGCAGAACCCTTGTTGGTGCTCTGTAGAACGATATACAACACATTCTTCATTAATCTGAAGAACCATTTCACCATGCAAAGAACCAATTCATTTCATTTTAATTTAATTGGAACCTTTTAAGGGTTCTTTGAATGCTCATGGTTCTATACAGAACCATTTTTTTTTTAACCAAAGACCCCTTGAAGAACCATCTTTTTAGGTGTGTGGTACAAGCAGTTGCTTAGGGCCTCTGAGCTGACAAAGACCCCATGAATATATAGTAGCAGTAGTAATAATAACAACAACAACAACAACAACAACAACAACATTTATAGTCAGAAAGTCTATATTTTCCATGCTATTTTCAGTATTGGTATTACAGTATACAATATAGATATTTAAAGAGTCTCTTGCTTGTTTTTAGCTCATTTTTAAATAAATGACGTATTAATTTATTTAAAACAATATAACAGGGCAACTGTGGGCGGGGGGGCCATCCAGTCCGACGCCGTTTAGGGCCCCCAAATTTTCAGACTCGTTGCTCATCCTGTTGCGTTTCTACTGGTTATGATTTGTGTCTCTCTCTGATCGTCGAATCATAACGAGTCAAAGTTTCCTTCCACTAACAAACACGGCAAAGCGACAGTTTACTCAAGCATTCCTTTAAAACAAGTGTTCAGTGGGAAAATGGATCGGATCGGTGTTTGTCGGTTGGCTCAGCTGCTGCCTGCAGTGAGTCACTGTTCAGCAACACGTCGCATCACAATGATACCAAGGAATGCACGCGTGTGCTGCAGCTGTTCACCATGATGTTAGTATCTGGAATGACGAACACGAGACCTCGCCGCCTTCGGACGTGAAACTATAAGCATCTGCAGGGCCGTCTTTAAACAGCGTCGGCTCTGTGCCTGTTCCCATGTGAGCGGAGTTGAGGATGCGTGTGAGAAACAGACACCACAGTCAGATGTTGACTGACGCATGACTTGAGTCAGACTGGAGACTCGACTCTGTACAAGCATTTATGAATCCCATTCTAAATCCATAGGCATTAATACGTGGTTGGTCCCCGTTTGCCACTCTTCTACAAGATGTTGGAGTCTGTGGGAACTTGTGGCCATTGAGTCTGAAGAGCATTTGCAAGGTCAGACACTGATGTTGGATGAGAGGGTCTGGCTCACAATCCCTGTTCTAGCTCATACCAAAGGTGTTGGATGGGGTTGAGGTCAGGGCTTTCAAGCTCTTCCACAACAAACTCAGCCAGTCCGGCCTTTATGGACCTGCTTTGGTCACTGGGTCTCAGTCATGCTGGAACAGGAAAGGTTCTTCCCCAAACTGTTCCCACAAAGTTGGAAGTGTACAGTTGTCCAGAATGTCTTGGTGCTGAAGCTTTAAGATTCCCTTCACTGGAACCAAAAGGTTCTAAACCAACCCCTGAAAAATAACCGCATATCATCATCCCTCCTCCACCAAACTTTACAGCTGGCCCAGTGCAGTCAGGCAGGTAACGTTCTCCTGGCATTCGTCCATCAGAATGACAGACAGAGAACCTGATCACTCCACAGAATACGGTTCCTCTGCTCCAGAGCCCAGTGGCGGCACTTTTACAATGTCTGCCCATCTCCTTTCTTTGACTCTCCTGTTATGGCATGTTCTACAGCGTTATACAGACATTCATGCTCACCAAGTTTCTCCTCCTTCTGCAGAGGCCACTTAGTTCTCCATTGAGCCACCATGCTTACAACTTCTTCCCTACACACTGAAAAGTTCAGCTCAGCTCTCATTGGATGATGGTCCTTCAGGCATGGCATCAACATTGCGTTTCACACCAGAGACTCGGCGTTCACCCCAAACTACAGGACACTGAGTCCTGTAATATTAAACATGTTTAATATTTATGATTCACCAACTGTAACGGGAGCAGATTGGAGGAGTAAAGATTGGATTATAGACGCTCCACAGCTCAGGATCATCTGGAAAGATCATTGTTTAAGATCACTCTGATACTGACAGATCTTTTGTGATCGTCAAGAAAGGTAAAAATTGACCCGAGTGTCTTGTAACGTGGGTGAGGCACTATACCCACAACCCAGAGACTCAACTTGACTCAACTCTGCCTTGAACTTCAGAGACTTGAAACTTCTCAGACTACAGACTCAAACCGGACTTGAACCACAGTGATACGAGACTCAATTTGGAATCACACCTTAGAGACCCGAGACTTGAACTTCAACTCTGACTCAAACTCCAGTGACTTGAGACTAGACTCAGATTCATATATCGGAGTCTCAAGACTTAACTTGGACTTGAACCACAGTGCAACGAGACTCAATTTGGACTCGAACCTCAGAGACTTTCAGCTCAGACTTGAACTTGAGAGACTTTCGACTTGAGGTTAGACTTGGATTCAGGTGCCACAGACTCCGTCAACTCGGACTTGAACCACAGTGACACGAGACTACACTACACATGCCAGAGACTCGAGTCTGAATTCAGACTCACACTTCAGACACTTAGTTTGGACTGGCACCCCAGAGATCCAAGAACTGACTCAGACTCGCACTACAGTACCTTAAGACATGGTTCAGGGTTGCACCACAAACACTTATGAAACAGACATCAGAGTCGAGGCTGGATTCAGACTCAGGACTTGACCGCACATCCAGTAAATCGAGGCTTAATTCAAACTCGCATCGCAGAGACTCGAGAGTGGACACGGACACTCGGTGGATAGAGACCCAACCCGGAATGATGATCCTGTGTGTGTGTGTGTGTGTGTGTGTGTGTGTGTGTGTGTGTGTGTGTGTGTTTGCATGTGTCTGACAGACTCATCCACTGGTTCTCATGGTCTTTGGGGCTCGGGGGCATTGACCTGCATGTCTCTGTTGAAGGATGTTCGACAAGGTCATCGGGACCAAAGTTCACAGCTAAGTCTGTGAGCGGTCAGAGTGGACGGTAGAGGAGACGAGAGCCCTCCTGATACTGAAACAGTTAGTCTCAGGCTGATGATCTCGGGGGTCCTGAGTGTTTACCGAAGCTGGGGGGAGGCAGGACAGGAATCTGCTGGTTTGGTGAGAGTCTCTCTGTTGACACATTCCTTCAGGCTCACATACGGCACGGCATGTGACGCAGAGCAACAGCCTTCCAGCACAACACAGCGACACTACATCTACATCTGTACGTTCCTCAGTCAGTTACACTTTATTCATTAACCTTTAGATCCTTTTTGGTGATTAATTTCATTCTGTTGTATTGGGTCAGCGTCTGTAATGCTCTGTGATTGGTCAGAGGTCTCACTTCGCAGCTTTACCCTTTTGTTTTACATCAAAATGATCCAAATATTGAAATGTACACTTTTTAAAAAATAGTTCTTTAGTTAAAACAATGGTTCTATGTCGAACCATGAGCACTCGATGCTTGAAGGGTTCTCTGCACGGTGTAATGGTTCTTCAGATTGATGGAAAATGTGCTGTATACCGCGGCAGTTGGAAGAAAACCTTGTATCTCCATATTTGTCTTTCACGTTTTGACAATTTAAAAATATCGTGTGGAAGTTTCATGAAGAACGGACCAAAAGAAACGGCCCAAAATGACTGAAAATTCTGGTTCCATTGACTTGCATTAAAAGTAGAGTATGTTTTTCCTTCTCCTGTAAAGTTATGATTTTAGAGATACGGCATATGACAACAGCGATATGGTTCTATATAGCAGCAAAAAGGGTTCTATTGTTTATTACTAGGGCGGCACGGTGGCGTGGTGGGTAGTGCCGTCACCTCACAGTAAGAAGGGTCTGGGTTTGATTCCCTGGCCGGGTGACCGGGGTCCTCTCTGTGTGGAGTTTGCATGTTCTCCCCGTGTCTGTGTGGGTTTCTTCCGGGTTCTCCGGTTTTCTCCCACAGTCTGTCTGCCCTGTGACGCACTGGTGACCTGTCCAGGGTGTGTCCTGCCTTCCGATGACCGCTGCGATAGGCTCCAGCCTCCCCCCGCGACCCAGAAGGAGAAGCGGCTTAGAAGTTGTGTATGTATTACTATAAATTTGACATCATAACAACAGCAGAACAGTTTTTGGTGCTATATAGAACCATTTTCAAAAAGTTTTAAGATAGAACCCTATACATTCTCCATTAATCTGAAGAACCATTTCACCTTGCAAATACACACGGTTCGTTGAGCGTACATGGTTCTAGATAAAACTATTATCTTTACTAAAGAAACCATCTTGAAAAAAACTTTTTTTAAAGAGTGTAGAGTCCAACAAACTCCAGTCCCCGGCAGTTCTATAAGTTACACAGTACGTAATTAGGGCTTTGCACTTCTACTCATTTTTACCTTGGCCGTATTTTCCTGCGGTAGCGCTACGGTTTTAGACCAGCGGTGTCCGAACTTCTCTCATCGGAGGCCAGATGGAGAAACAAATCTCATTATGCATAAAAACAGACAAAACCACATCAGACAGCTGTAAACAGTAGCACTCGCCATCTTCAAGCCTGAATCTTGTCTATACTTTTGCTTATTTGTAGATAATAGATCTAACAGTATTTCACAGTGTCAGAACAATTATGCAAAACCATTTTCCAGCCTCTCTTCATCTCTTACTGTGCCTTTAAGACTGATATATGTAAAACAGCTCAACACTCTTTATAACCTTTGCCTAAATGGACGGGGTTTAACTGCTGTAGACTGAGTAGGTGGATATACACCTGGTCTGAGTGGATCAGCCAGCAGTGCTGCTGGAGTTTAACACCTCAGTGTCGCTGCTGGACTGAGAATAGTCCACCAACCAAAAACATCCAGCCAGCAGCGTCCTGTGGGCAGCGTCCTGTGGGCAGCGTCCTGTGGGCAGCGTCCTGTGGGCAGCGTCCTGTGGGCAGCGTCCTGTGGGCAGCGTCCTGTGGGCAGCGTCCTGTGACCACTGATGAAGGACTAGAGGATGACCAACACAAACTGTGCAGCAGCAGATGAGCTGTCGTCTCTGACTTTACATCTACAAGGAGGACCGACAAGGTAGGAGTGTCTAATAGAGTGGACAGTGAGTGGACACAGTGTTTAAAAACTCCAGCAGCACTGCTGTGTCTGATCCACTCAGACCAGCACAACACACACTAACACACCACCACCACGTCAGTGTCACTGCAGTGCTGAGAATGACCCACCACCCAAATATTACCTGCTCTGTGAGGGTCCATGGGGGTCCTGACCACTGAAGAACAGGGTAACAGAGTATCAGAGAAACAGATGGACTACAGTCTGTAACTGTAGAACTACAGAGTGCAGCTATACGGTCAGTGGAGCTGATAAAGTGGACAGTGAGCGCAGAAACGAGGAGGTGGTCAGAACGTCACGCCTGACTGGTTTATGCAAATGTATTAGTTTGTGAAATCACAGAAACAGGGAATTCTAAACAGGCTGTTTTTGGATGGTGCGTATTGAAAGTAAAACGATGTTCATATACGGAATCAACCAAATTAAACATACATTTCCTAGAACTTTCAAAAATGACCTCACAGGCTTTCATATTCTACAAAAGTTTATCATAAATATTACCCGTTTTTCATTTCATGCTTCTTCTCGCCCACGATTTTTTAACTGAAAGATTCTAAATGCATAAGAAATTAACCATTTTCAGTCGTGGGCTGGAGGTCAGGGAACTGGCCCCATGACTAGAAGGTCACCGGTTCGATCCCCGGAGCCGACAGCACATGACTGAGGTGTCCTTGAGCAAGACACCTAACCCCCAACTGCTCCCCGGGCGCTGTGGATAGGGCTGCCCACCGCTCCGGGCAAGTGTGCTCACTGCCCCCTAGTGTGTGTGTGTTCACTAGTGTGTATGTGGTGTTTCACTGCATGGACGGGTTAAATGAGGAGGTGAAATTTCCCCATTTTGGGACTAATAAGGGTCACTAAATCTCTTAAAATTAGCCAATTTATTTTTATTTAAACAAAACCTCCCAGACTGCTTCCAAAAGGTTTTCTAAAATTCATCACCAGATCTTCCAACAACCGACATCCATTTACAGTCTCACACAGAGGACCTTGTATCTAGAACTGTCTGCTACTCAACCTGAGAACGTCCAACAGTCTGAATACCTTCAAAGGACTCGCTAAAGTCCACTTTCTGTCTCAACAGTCTCCCTTTGTATCATATTCTAATTAAGCCCAGGCCCACCAGCTTTCTTTGTATCCTCTTATGATCTTTTGTTATATTACATACAAAACATATGTAAATGTAGGTCAATTCAACTGGGATGGGACCTTTCGGGTTTTCCTGTAGTTTCCCACATGGTTTTGTTTATGGCTTTATTTTTTATTCCAATACTCACTTTGTTTGGTCTGTTATGCATAAAAAAAACAAAAACACTCTCGCGCAGACTGAGCATCATGCGAGACGTGAAATATTCACGAGATCTCTCCTCATATAACGCCGCGCTGGCGGAGACGCTGCGCTTTCTGTAACCAAAGCAAACACAGCTTGTGCAGCGATGGAGATAATTAGACAGCCAGCAACAGCAGAGCTAATGAAACTGAGCCACGCCGCATGTCTGCTTCGTCAACAAATAAGCCTGCATGAGGCCGACACACGGTATTTGGAATTAATCAGACGAGCCATGAGAAGTAGATCTGTGATATATGTGACTGAACTGCTCGGGCCTGGCAGGCTGAACCAACTCCCGGCCTGGCGGGCTGAACCAACTCCCGGCCTGAACCAACTCCCGGCCTGGCGGGCTGAACCAACTCCCGGCCTGAACCAACTCCCGGCCTGGCGGGCTGAACCAACTCCCGGCCTGAACCAACTCCCGGCCTGGAGGGCTGAACCAACTCCCGGCCTGGAGGGCTGAACCAACTCCCGGCCTGGCGGGCTGAACCAACTCCCGGCCTGGCGGGCTGAACCAACTCCCGGCCTGGCGGGCTGAACCAACTCCCGGCCTGGAGGGCCAGTGTCCAGCACAGTTTGATGATTTACCTGCTCTACCACACCTGATTACGCTCATCTGTTAATTGGCAGGTCTAATGGGCGTGTTTGAGTTGGGAAACCTCAAAACTGTGCTGGACACCGGCCCTCCAGGACGAGAGCTGTGCACTCCTGGATTAATATAATGCTGGGAACTTCATATGAAATCATGAAAACCAGTAAACAAAGACCTAAAGGCCAAAGCCAGAAACACAAGTGTGATTACTGTGTATTTACTTTAACCTCAAACACTTAGTGGGATGTTTGGTTGCTCTCCATGAAAAAGCCCCCCCCCCATTACCTTTATAGTATTTAATGTGCTATTAAATTATTATTAAATTCTAATGTGCCATAAAATTATTATAGCTGCATTTTTGGGGGATTTTGGGGTTGAAACTTCAACGAATCACTCCACATATGAAGAGCCAAAAATACGTTTTTCTCTCTTATGATAAGCACAGTAATCTACTGCCCGTCATGCTGTGTCAGTATCTATGGGGAATGCATGAGTAGTTACGGCCTCTAAAACGGATCCTCAGAAGGACTGCTCATAAGATAGTCACTGTCCAGTTCAGAGAATTTTAAATTAAGACTTATTTGGAAAATGTCCCTTTAAGTAAAACGACATTTTACCCATTTCGCAAGCCTTCATCATGTCCTGACTCATGGAGGGAAGCCCCTAACAGTCTTAAGGGACTTTCCATCACTTCGTCAGCTTAAAGAGCATTCCATCTTCACACAGCTGCCTTTTAATTAAAAACTGCTAAATAAAACTGTTTATATGAGCTACTTTCCTCTGTTAGCTTGTCAGTTAGATCCTCTAAAACCATGTAAAACAAAAAAATAATAAAACAGGTTCATTTACTTTTATTGGGGCGGGGGGCGGCCGGGGTGGGGGCGCTGTTTGGGGAGGGTTGCTTCCCTTTCCCACAGAACTGAATTTTACAACTGGCCTGCATGTCACCATGATACAAGTACAGCAGCAACCACATTGAAAATGCTTACCAAAACTCTAGCAAGCACTTAAAACTCCATAGTAACTGCCTAACAACATGCTGGCAACCACCAGGGATGCCATATCAACTGCTTAGCAACACCCTAGCGGGCACCTGGGACACCACAGTATCCCCCTAGCAGCATCCTGCAACCACTAGAGATATAATAACAACTGCTTAGGAGCACTCTAGCAGCCACCTGGGATGATACTGAAACTACCATAGCAACCACCAATGCTGATAAATTAAGCTAGAGGTGCCGTATCAACTGCCTAGCAACACCCTAATGACCACTTGGAATACCATAGCATCTGCCTAGCAGCATCCTGCAACTTCCAGAGATGCCATATCAACTGCATAGCAACTCCCTAGCAACCACGTAGTGACACCCTAGCACCCATCAAAAATGTCATAGTAACCACTTAGCATCAGCCTACCAATGCTAGAGCATTAAACTAGAGATGCCATATCAACTTCATAGCAACCACCTGGAATACAACAGCAACCACCTAGCAAGTCCTCAGCACTGCGAAGGCATTAAGCTGTGCAGTCGTTCTGAGACTAACAGACAAGCAGACAGAGAGAGAGAGAGAGAGAGAGAGAGAGAGAGAGAGACAGACACACACTGACAGAGAGAGAGAGACAGACACACACTGACAGAGAGAGAGAGACAGAGACAGACACACACTGACAGAGAGAGAGAGAGACAGACACACACTGACAGAGAGAGAGAGAGAGAGACACACACTGACAGAGAGAGAGAGAGAGACACTGACAGAGAGAGACACTGACAGAGAGAGAGAGAGAGAGAGAGAGACACAGAGAGAGACAGAGAGAGAGAGAGAGAGAGACAGAGAGAGAGAGAGAGAGAGACACTGACACACACTGACACACACAGAGAGAGAGAGAGAGAGAGAGAGAGAGAGAGAGAGAGACACACACACTGACACAAAGGGAGAGAGAGAGAGAGAGAGAGAGAGAGAGAGAGAGAGAGAGAGAGAGAGAGAGAGAGAGAGAGAGAGAGAGAGACACTGACAGAGAGACGCACACTGACAGAGAGAGAGGGAGAGAGAGAGAGACATACACACTGACAGAGAGAGAGAGAGAGAGAGAGAGAGAGAGAGAGAGAGAGAGAGAGAGAGAGAGAGAGAGAGAGAGAGAGACACACACACACACACACTGACAGAGAGAGAGAGAGAGAGAGAGAGAGAGAGAGAGAGAGAGAGAGAGAGAGAGAGAGAGAGAGAGGGAGAGGGAGAGAGAGAGAGAGAGAGAGGGAGAGAGAGAGAGAGAGAGAGAGAGAGAGAGAGAGAGAGAGAGAGAGAGAGAGACAGAGACAGAGAGAGAGACAGAGAGAGAGACAGAGAGAGAGAGAGAGAGAGAGAGAGAGAGAGAGAGAGAGAGAGAGAGAGACAGAGAGAGACAGACAGACAGACAGACACAGAGAGAGAGAGAGAGAGAGAGAGAGAGAGAGAGAGAGAGAGAGAGAGAGAGAGAGAGAGAGAGAGAGAGAGAGAGAGAGAGAGAGAGAGAGAGAGAGATCCACAATACTGTGTGGAGGAGCTGAGTGTCAGTCTCACAGTGGCAGAAAGTGTTCAGATGAGCTGATTATGATTCATAATAAAATGATAAATATAGTATTTTTCTGTGAACTGTTCGTTCCTGTGAACCCGTGGCAGTGATAAATATACCCCAGTCCCCGGTTTTGACAAATGTAAATATTCCATAATTAAAGTGAGGAACATATTACTGCTCAACTTGCAACCCCTGACAGACACTGACAGAGAGAGAGCTCTGTATCTGTAAAACAGGTCACAGGAGGTCGAGTGACGTCATCAGTGTGACTTATTTCTAAATAAGAGACGCAGTAACACCAGGGACTCGACTCCTGGGGGACTTTTATTCTATATTTTATAATATTTATTCGGCTTTTGATTCTTTGTGTAATTTAATCTGTATATTCCGGTCATGTTGAGATTATTGCAGTTAAAATTGCAGGAAAACGTGTTTTTATCTTCTAAATTTGGTATCTCAATTTGGTGAATTGAGGCTCGAGACGCTGGAATTGTTAAAATAACTCGTTTAATATGTAAATGGGTTGTAACGCTTTGAAGCGTGATATCTGTAAACGCCAGTACAGGTAAACTCACCTTGCTCCGTCTAGAAAAGGTGCCTGATCAAACTGACCACCAGCTTCAGGGATGACCTGAGTCTCAGCTGGATCCCCAGCACCCTCCAAAATCACCCCCAAGAACTCCAGGGAACGCAGATCCACTGGGCATGGTGACCTCAGGCTCCTGTGCGGCTCCTCCAGAGCGTCCCACTCCACTGGTCAGCGCTTTTCTATGGAGATTATAAAGCCTGTCAGCAAAGCGTGACCTTAAAGCAGCAGAGGTCACTCATTGGCTGGCTGTCTGGATGCTTCTGGACTTTTGAACTTGACTTTTATAGAAACGAAGCATGATTCTTTCTGCTTTTGTAGAAGGAGGTCTTGGGTTATGGTGACGTTTCACACGCACACGCTTCAGCTTCAGCTCTCAGGCTCTTGGACTCGGTCCATCACTATGCCCTAAGATTTAAGTTTAAGATTAAGTGACCCTTATTAGAGGATTATTATATTACAAAATGTAATCTGGCTACTTTCTGTCACTTCTGGATTACTTGCCTTTAACTAAACATGTTTAATGAAATAAAGAGAAAAAAAACAAACAAGAACTTAACTTTACACATCAGACTGTTCTCAGTCCAGCAGCGACACTGAGGTGTTTAAAAACTCCAGCAGCACTGCTGTGTCTGATCCACTCAGACCAGCACAACACACACTAACACACCACCACCACGTCAGTGTTACTGCAGTGCTGAGAATGACCCACCACCCAAACAGTACCTGCTCTGTGAGGGTCCATGGGGGTCCTGACCACTGAAGAACAGGGTAACAGAGTATCAGAGAAACAGATGGACTCCAGTCTGTAACTGTAGAACTACAGAGTGCAGCTATATGTCATGATTTGCTCCACAGCGACATCTGGTGGGCCCAGACCTCACCGGCCCCTAATATAGAGACCCCACTGACAGACTAAAACAGTCATCACTGCAGAATGATCCAGTCTAAATAGTCTAAAACTACACTTATTTTATTTGCCTTATTTATTAAAAATCGGTTTTTCAGGTCAAGGTCAAAAGATCAATCTGGTATGAATCTTATTTAAAGACCCCTCATCAACAATAATCACAAGCAGAGCTCATTCGGAAATCTGACCGGCCTTCAAACGTCGTCTGTTGGTTATAGTTATGTGACTGTGTTACTTGCGCTGTTTGGTGGAATAAACACTCAAAGAACCCGTTGCATCAATAAGTGTTCTTAGGGTGCATGATAAAGGGTTCTTCTACTGTTCTACTGTTACAACCATGGCACTGTAACAACGGAAGAACCCTTTTTGGTGCCATATACAACACATTTTCCATCAATCTGAAGAACCAGTTCACCATTTAACCAATTTACCCACGCAAAGGGTTCTTTGACTGTCCATGGTTCTTTATAGTACCGTTTCCCTCACTAAAGAACCCTTGAAGAACCATGTGTTTGGTAAATGAGACCTTTACCTCAATATATATTCCCAAGTTTAATGTCCTCAGTTATAACTGACCGCCTTCTCCTCAGGATCGTCCTGTCCACTGCAACGTCCATCCCTGCAGTTTTAGAGCAGTGAGTCTCCAACCTGCATCCAAAAAGCTGCTCCGCCCCTCATTTGACTCCAATACACCTAATCCAGCCAATCAGGGACTTGGGAAGAGGTGGATCATCTGGAGCAGGTGAGGCAGATAGTGGCTGGATTTAGGCTCTGCAGGAAGGTGGACCTCCAGGACCAGAGCTGCAGACCACTGTTTCACAGACTGGCTTTGTGATGAGGGACTTACTGAAAGCGATGCTGCAGCGCCCTCTGCTGCGCAGCTGTGGAACTGCGCTGTCGTGACTCAGTTGTTTCTCCACGACCAAACTGGAGGCTGCCGTCCCTCTCAATGAGGCTAACCCCTGCTAGGCCACCGCTAATGCTGCTGAAGGAGCTGCTGCTTCATCTCAGGCTCGGCCTGGCGCTGTAAACCATGCTGGAGACTCAGAGGGACATCGATAAGACCGTGTTCGTCAGTAATCTGCACAGCTGCGTGAGGGAGGAGATCCTGTACGAGCTCTTTCTGCAGGTACGATCTGATCTGCTAAGATCTGTTGAGTCATTTGTTGCTGAGCTGAAATTAGGCTTTGATCTTTGTTTAAAACAAATATATATTACATTAATACAAAATAATGCACGACGGACAAAACTTGAATTGGCTCTCAGTTCCACTGGCAGAGGTAATTGGTCCTCTGTTGAACTCTAACGGGCTTTAATTGGTCTTTGCTGTGGGCCAGTAATAGCTGAGCAGGGCTGGAAGATACTTGAGTAATTGTTACTTACAGTACTTAAGTATTATTTTGTCTGTTACTTAGTATTATTGAATTTGAAAATCGAAAACTTTTACTCTTTTAACTTTTGCTTACATTTTAAGTTTAAAAACTTAAAGAATACTAATTACAAATCTCCATTTAGACTTTCCTTTAGTAAAAAATGCCACAAGACCACAATTTACTAAGGCGTGGGAACGAGATAGTGAAGGCGTGGACTTCAAAAATAACTTCACTATCTCGTTCTTAATTCCACCAAAAGTTTCCAGAGTGGTTCTGTGTGAAACGCTCTGTTCTAGATAAACTCGCCGAGTCAGAACCATTCCCAGTGGTGGTGATGGGAACCAGACGTCCCTCTAAAAGCTCCTCACAGTGGTGGTGATGGGAACCAGACGTCCCTCTAAAAGCTCCTACAGAAAGTTCCTACATGAGCTGGTTCTGAATTCACTGCCTGATGACTGAGACGCTGTTTTATGAGAGTTTAGAGAACTTCAACTCCATTCATGGTGGAGGGAGACATGCAGGGCGCTGTGCGGCAAAATAGTCCCCAAAGAAAACTCATTATTCCAGATTTTCCACTGTTTTCCATCATCAACATTCCATATAAGCTCAGAAGACTCGTGTAGGTTCTCTGGTGGTTCTGGATGGTAAATAAAGTGTCTATATGTGTTGTAGTCATGGCGACGCCTGGTTCCCATCACCACCACTGTAAAGACGCCTGAACCGCTTCACACCAAACCCTCTGAACCTCTGTTTACACCTCACCTGTTTACCCTGACTTACTGTGAGCTATAAACATGTACACAGCTACAGGCAGCCGCTTCGTGAAAAAGGAACCGGGTCTTGGTTGTGAGCTGAACTGTAACCAGTGCTGTCTGTGCCTGTTTAGTTGATGGCCCTTCGGCTGGTACCAGGTGAAGAATATCAGTGCTGACCTGCTGGTTACTGACAACAGGCTGGTTTTTAACTGGCCTCTCTGTTTTATAATTGTGATGGGACTTTATTAGCCTCATTAGTAACGAGAGCAGAACTATGAAAATTTAAATGTCACTCTTTATCAATTCACTTAATGGGATAGAACATTATTTTATGGGTCAGTTGACCAAAAATCAAATTTTATATTTATCTCCAAATGAATGGTTTAATATAAAATGTATATATGCACTGTAAGAAACTGCAGCTTTAAAAGAACCTCATAAAGTTAAAAGTTAAATGTAAAACGGGTTATTCCTCCGTGAACTTCAATGAGCTCGAAATTTAACCTGGTTACTTACTTTTTGTAGTTTAAAATCATCTCTCAAACTCTCATTGCATCCAGGGTTCCGTTAAGGTTCCACAGACTCGTCGATATGGTTTAGGACGCAGTTTGACCTGAAGCATGACTTGGTGATCAACTGCATTTGAGTAAGCACAACACAGCCACAAGAGGGCGGAGGAGAAGAGAACATGTAGAGAGGAGAATTCTCAAACACTAGAGGGCGCTCCCGAGCGGGTCCATAAAGTTCTGTGTAAGTGATTAGAAGCTATTTTAACTTTTCGCTTTTAGCTGTTGAGCTCCATTTGCTCCCATTCATTGAGGATTCACTCACGACTGCAAAACCACAAAGGGCACCCATGTTTTTGATATAACGGGGGAAATAAGAAGTGGCCTGACTCCTCATAAACCGGCTGTGGGAGGAGCACAATAAACGGGTACATAGACCAGTACAAAGTAATGTATGTGTATGTATGTATATATATATATATGTGTGTGTGTGTGTGTGTGTGTGTGTGTGTGTGTGTGTGTGTGTGTGTGTGTATATTTTATTTATATATATATATATATATATATATATATATATATATATATATATATATATATATATACACACACATTATATCACACAGTTTAACAGTAAATGGTCTTAAACATTGTTTTTGTAGAACTGCAGATTCACCCTTTAACCCTGAAGACTGACGTGCAGACTGCTGGTCCCCATAGCAACGCAGATAACGAAACAGGAAAGAGAGATTTAAGACAAACATCGATAATCTGGAGATGAATGGACTTATGTGCATTTATAATCACTCCAGCTGGTTTCCTGATGCGTTTAATCTGCAACAGCTCATGAGGCTGAAGTCGCTTCTCCTCCTCCAGCTTCTCATTCGATTTCCCCCGTTCCACCTTAAATGGCACAGCAGTGCAATCTAGCGCCTCAGGCACTATTTAAGGTGGAACGGGAGAATTTGACCCAGAAGCTGGCGAATGAGATGCGACTTCAGCCTCGTTAAACACGGAGAGACATTTTAAAAGAAGTATCCCAGGATGTGAGAAAACGGCGTATAGATTTCTCCAAACTATCAGTTTAAGCAGTGCAGCACAATAAGGGCTGAATCTACAGTAACAGAACGTGTTGAGGGAGATGTGTATAGATTAATTGGCTCTGACTTAAAAGAGACTCTTGCTTCATTTATCAGGCGGGTCCAGTCAAAAAGGTCGTCATTCCCAGAGACCGAGAGGGACACCAAAGGTCTTTCGGCTTTGTTTACTATAAGCACGCTGAAGCCGTACCCTACGCCATCGAGCTGCTGGACGGAATTTGGCTCTATGGTCGTCCGATCAGCCTGAAGTATACATTTGGTATGTAGGTCTTGTTCACAAGCT
The DNA here is from genome assembly GCF_015220715.1 of Pygocentrus nattereri. Lineage (NCBI taxonomy): Eukaryota > Metazoa > Chordata > Actinopteri > Characiformes > Serrasalmidae > Pygocentrus > Pygocentrus nattereri. The sequence goes on from NC_051226.1 coordinate 1,065,782, forward strand.
GAATCACTGCTTTCAGTAATAATACAGAACCAGTTTTGCTCCAGAGTAATGTTATTATTATTATTATTATTATTATTATTGTTAATTCATGTGTCCAGAGTGGTGAAGAGCTGTAGGTACATCCACTGACCATATAGTTCCACTCTGTAGTCCTACAGTTACAGACTGTAGTCCATCTGTTTCTCTGATCCTCTGTTACCCTGTTCTTCAGTGGTCAGGACCCCCATGGACCCTCACAGAGCAGGTACTATTTGGGTGGTCGGTCATTCTCAGCACTGACGTGGTGGTGGTTTTTACACTGTGTCCACTCACTGTCCACTCTGTTAGCCACTCCTACCTTGCTGATATTTGCTGTTCTCCTTTCAGCTCGTTTTCATATTTATGGTGATTAACGTTATAATGTGTTTGGGTTGGAAAGCTCATCTAATTTAATTATGTTTTCATTACTTTACCAGACTTTCAGCAACTGTTGTAGCTCCATGTCGGCGGTTTGTTGATGCTGAAAACCACAAAAATGTGCTCCGTCATCTCCACTGTCCCCCTCCTCAGGGGTTCTGTAGTTCAGAACGAAGGTTCTGTATTGAACCGTGAACACTCACATAACTATTTGCATGCTTAAATGTTTCCCTGCGTGGTGCGATGGTTCTTTGGATTGACCGAGAATGTGTTGCATATGGTTCTAATGTAGAACCTTTTTGCAAATGGTTCCATATAGCACCACAAAAGGGTTCTGCGCAGAACGCTTTTTGATGCTGTATAGAACACGTTGTCCATGTTCTCTGTTTGGTGAATTGTGCATCGGTGCTGTTTGGCAGTTCGGTCAGTTCCATCGTCTTAAGAACCATTTTACAAGGCAAGTAACCATTGAATCATGGACGTGGTTCTTTGAGTGTTTATGGTTCTATATAGGACCACTGTCTTTACTTTTTTAAAGAGTGTACTGTACTTGTTTTATTTCCCAATAATATGCAAAAGCCCTTTTGAATTGTTTAAGTAATCCATTAATTTGATTGATTAATTCTACGTTAGTGCTGTTGGTTTGAGGAGGTTCTGTCAGTTCTATCAGTTTGTTCTCCTTTTTGATCAGGGAACTCTCACCAGGCCTGTGGCGCTGCATCTCCACACCTGCAGAACGGACTGGCTGGAAACAGGTGCGTCACACCAGGAGTCCGGGTCAGTCACCGGTCACATTGCTGAGTTAGGACGTGACGGTTTGTGCATTTATCAAAAACCATCACGGTACAGACGTTACGGTTCTGGAACCCTTTTCCAAAAGGTTCTGTATAGAATCATAACGCATTCTCCATCAGTCTGAAGAACAGTTTCACCATGCAAAGAACCATTTAAGCATACAGATGGTTCTTTGTGTTCCTGGTTCTCTGTAGGATCGTTGCTTTTACCCTTATTAAGGGTGTTAATCTGTAACATTGTGTTATATTGTTATTTACATTATAGAGCTTTTATCTGTGTTTGGGTCATTCTCTACAGAGACGTCCACTCTTCTGTCTTCTATAGGGGTCACTGGTGTTACTGACCGTCATCGGTGTTCCACATCATAAAGGAAACACCGGAGACGTTTTTAATGATCGATGCATTTTACAGAACATCAAACCACACGCTGTCCATCAGGGAACGTCCACTAAAATATGGAATTTAATCCATTTGTGTTCCTATTTTTTTCACAATGACCTCAGAATAAAGTCGGTCACACCAGTGACGTCAGCTAGAAGCTTCATATGAGATCATGAGCTGAATGAGAAGATCTCTGAGAACTGAGAGACACAGTGGACTCACCATGAGCTTTTCTCCATAGATCCTCAGACAACAGGTCAAAGGAGGTCGAGTGACGTCATCGGCGTGACTTTTATTTCAAAATAAGAGACGCAGTAACACCAGTGACACGACGCCTGGGGACTTTTATTATGTATTTTATAAGATTTCTTTGCGTTTTGTTTGTCATTTCATTTATATATTCTACAGGCATGTTGCGATTATTGCAGTTAAAATTGCAGGACGAGCTCTTCTGTGGAGACTGGAATTCTGTATGATTGATTAAAAACCAATATTGGTAAATTGAGGCTCAAGACGGTGGAATTGTTAAAATAACGGTTTTATTTGTAAATAAATTGTAACCCTAATGTGCTTTTCTGTAGCTGTAGAATGATCCATTGATGTTTTTCAAGCAGGAATTTTTATTGATTATTATTTTTTTTTCCCACTTTCATGATCTGATCAGCAAGTTCCCACCTCCAGAAGAACACAGCTGGAGTGACGTGGTAAAGGTTCCTCAATCACACACAGACACAAAGCAGCTTCATAAGCCTGTATAATGATATCTAGTCTAACTAACCAACAATCCAGTGGTTCTGAGGGAGGTTCTTCACTAAATGATGGGCTCTTGTCGGTTGTTCTTTCTCATGAACTTGGAAAGGTTGTACTTTTGAGTCTTGGTTCCACTGAGAGGTTCCTGCGGAGTTTCATTGTTGGATTATTCGTTCCTCTCAGTGCTTCTTCATGTTCTTTGGGTTTTGTCTTTTGAGTCTTCGTTCCTTTCAGCGGTTCTTGGGGAGTTTCTTCATTGATTGATAGAACCACTGACAGGAACCTTTCTCGTGAACTTACAAAGGTTCTACTTGGTTGCTCCTCATATTCTGGGGGAGTTTCTGCTTTTGAGGCTCGGTTCCTCTCAATGGTTCTTGGGGCGGTTTTCCTTTTGCGTCTCGGTTCCTCCTAGTGCTCTTCGGGGAGTTTTGTTGTAATCTTGAATCCTCTCAGTGGTTCTACCTCATGCTCTTAGGGAGGTTCTGCCTTTGAGTCTTGGTCCCTCTTAGTGGTTCATAGGGAGTTTCTTTGTTGGAAGCTTGGTTCTTCTCACTGCTTCTTCCTTATGATCTTAGAGAGGTTCTCCCTTGAGTCTTGGTTCTTCTTGGTGTTTTTTTTTTTTGCCTCATGCTTTTGGGAAGGTTCTCCTTATGCATCTTGGTTCCTAAGGAAGATTCTCCTTTTGAGCCTTGGTTATTCTCTGTGGATCTTACTCATGCTTATCGGAAGGTTTTCCTTTTGAATCTTGGTTCTTCATCATGTTTTGGGAGGGTCCCCCTTTTAAGTCTTGGTTCCTTTCAGTGTTTGTTTTTAGGAAGGTTCCCCTTTTGAGGTGCAGTTCCTACTAGTGGTTCATAGGGAGTTTCTTTGATGGGATCTTGGTTCTTCTGAATGGTTCTTCCTCATGCTCTTAGAGAGGTTCTCCTTTTGAGTCTTGGTTCCTCTCGGTGGTTCTGCAGTTTCAGCCGTGACATTAATTGGGGAGCTGCTCCTGCATTTCAGAACCAAGCTTCTCAGTTTGCTCAGTAACTCGCAGCACATTTTGGAAAACCTGCTTTCTTACAGTGTCTGAACCGTATAATGTGGTTTAATTGAACGGAAAACATGGAGCCAAACAAAACATCCATATTTTAGATTCAGGGTGTTTTTTCCAGACTTTTCCAGACTTCCATCTGACATTTCCTGGTGCACACAGTATATTTGGTTGATGATGGAATGTGTTTTCTGTCTTTAGGTGTCTGCTTTGCCCCTTGATCACTTCTATCCAGCTGTGCCTGCTGCTCAGGGGCAGTGCTGGCCTGCTGCTTCTACTCCATCCTCTGCTGCCCCCCAGTGGCCATGGCTGGTCTCTGGATATGCTCCGTGGATCCCTGGCTCAGAGGAACAGTCTCCAGCTTGTGCCACATGTAGGGTACATTTTGTATATCGATGTATTTGAGTCCTGGAGTCGTTCTCACTGATCACAATCAGCTTAGACAGCATTCCTGCCTCAAACCACGTAAACACAGCTGTGACTAACTCCTTATACAAATCCCGCTTTAGATACTCGGCTGATTGATCCTCATGACATATGAACAGCCAGTCCTGTGACACATTAAATCTTTAAGTCAAATGATTCTGCAGAAATGCATAGAAAGTGATTTCTTTGTACAATGATTTAAAGTGTGACCTTTGTTGGTCCGAAACTGAGGAAACTCAGCCTTGATTGGTCAAAGAGTTATTTATGATCCGAAAGACAACTTAAAGGTATTCCCCCCCACCGCCCCCCTTGCATTATTTAATCAAACTACAGACTCGGGTGTCTCTACAGTGGTGGTGATAGGAACCAGGGGCCACCACGCCAACAATAGCCATTTTATTTACCATCCAGAACCACCAGAGAACCTACACGAGTCTTCTGAGCTTATATGGAATGTTGATGATGGAAAACAGTGGAAAATCGGGAATAATGAGTTTTCTTTGGGGACTATTTTGCCGCACAGCGCCCTGCATGTCTCCCTCCACCATGAATGGAGTTGAAGTTCTCTAAACTCTCATAAAACAGCGTCTCAGTCATCAGGCAGTGAATTCAGAACCAGTTCATGTAGGAACTTTCTGTAGGAGCTTTTAGAGGGACGTCTGGTTCCCATCACCACCACTGTGAGCGGCTCTGACTCGGTGAGTTTCAGGTTAGGCTTCAGTTTAATGTTAATTGGGCTTAACATTATATGGTTAAGGAGGAAATCCTGCTCTGTGAGACACTCGTGTTTATATATTTGTCTAAATTTACTTTCATTTGTTTTCTTCTTCATTCATTCAGTTTCTGCCAGACATCTATAATCAGATCTTTCCTTCTCTTACTTCAGCGAAAACGGACACAGAGCACAGCCTAGAGGGTGGAAAGCAGCAGAAGAGCAGAAGAAGCCATGAGAGGAGACAGAAGCGCAAGAGAAGACACAAAATCTGAGTGCGCTCATCTCCCGGGGCGCTGCTATAACACTGCTTCTGCGTTGGCTTCTGGCGTTTATTCTACAGAACATACGAAGCTGATTTACAGCCAGTCAGTGACGGTGTTCATCTTCCTGTGTGTTGCGGATAAGAATGTGTTCATAAATTCAGCCTTTATCTCAATTACTTTCAATGATGAATCCAGTTTAGCTGATTATTTAGTTGTAGAGTCGATATTTCAGTTAATTCCGCTCGAGCTGTGTGAATAAAGACGCACATGCAGTGAACTGTGTTGTGTTGTGCTAGTTGTAGTTTTGTATGTCAGTCTTTTGGTTCTTTTAAAGCTCCTTTACTGCTTTCAACAGCTGGTCCGAGGCTAACCCAGCCGAAGAGCTCACGCTTCGTTTTCCGTCTTGCCGGAGTCGTTTGATTGGCGGGTTGAGCTGGAGCTGAATGTCCTCTAAAGCCAGACGGACACTGTGATTTTAGAGATCACGTTCTTTGTTGACTCTCACTATGTTTGAATAGACCATCGTGTTCAGTACCCAGTAAAACCACAGTCCCTTTCAGTACAACTGAAACCCATCCAAGTGCAACAGAAACTCCTCCTAGATCAGCAGTCACAACACACGGCTCTTTTACTGCCCCCTTGTGGCTCCACAGCTGAATCAGATCAGTAGGTAATAATAAAATAATCCTCCTCTACAGTAAAATAAAGCTCTGCTGATCCTTCAACACAGTTTAACAGTAAATGGTCTTAAACGCTGGAGTTAATGTAGAACTGCTGATTCACCCTTTAACCCTGAAGATCAGCGCAGACGGCTGGTCACCATAGCAACGCAGACAACAGTCTCGCCCAGCTAGTAGCTACGAAACTGCAAAAAGATTTAATTTGCAACACGAAACTGACAAACACTAAAAAGTCACAAGACTGAAGTCAGTTTCTTGTTAGAGTTTTCCGTTCCGCCTTAAATGATGTTGCAGTTACGTTCTGGCATCTCGGGCACCATTTAAGGTGGAACAGGAAAGTTCTAACAAAAATCTGGTGAATGAGAAGCTTCAGCCTTGTAAAAAGTCAAACATTTAGAGACGTTTCCTAAGCAACCGTTCTACTTTTGAGGAAAGGTTTCCTGCTGGAGATGCGAGAAAAGCGGCTATAGCTGAGCTGAAGGTTAAAGCAGAGCGAAGTCTGTTTCCGTTTGTTAGATTTTTAAGCCTATTGTGAGATGTTTACAGTGAAATGATAACATGGACATAAAATGCCGTGGTGGTTTGATATGTGTTGAAAGGATTTGGGATGCGACTCCTGTCCTAGTGCAACTGAATCCCCTCCCTATGCAGTGCGTCACTGGGCTTGTGATCCATGTCTGTCCATCCATCCGTCCGTTTTCTAAGCCGCGTCTCCGTCAGGGTCACGGGGCGATCCATGTCCGTGAAGAAGATAATCATGGAGGACACGCGTGGTTGGGGACCGGACAAAACAAAGGCTTAATAGCGATGTGTAAAGACACCACTGTGCAAAACGAGAAGGAGCTGAGTGCAGAGTCAGCTGGTATTAGTTGGTCCGTAACGAGTGGATTTGGATTTTCTTTCTCACAGCAGTCAGATTTCAGTTTAATTAACTGAGCTCGCATTTCACGATCATGTGTAAATACAGGTGGCTAAAATCTTATCAGGATCTACTCCAGATACTGACCCATGAATGACCAGGTGTAAACAGGGTCTGAGCTACAGCAGCTTTACACTGTACACTGACACAGGAGCAGGTGGTGATGCACACAGAACGGCCTCTTCACAAAGATGATTTAAAATCAATGTATTAACATTTATAACTTAATTCAGTTCAATCAAGAAGTGCAAAGTCTGCATATACAGGCTTTGATGCTGAAGATATCTTTAAAACATGTTCTTTGGGTGAACGTCAAGAGAACGTTACACTGTCAGAAATAAAGGCTCGTGCAGAAAAAGTTTAAATGTGCTCTGAAATGTACAGCAGTGGTTTTAACGTCCAATTGTGGTCCTTAAATAGGCGGTTTCCAGGGGAAAGTAAATATTTATATTTTTTATAACCTAATGTTTTTAAACAGTGCACACACACACATGCACCTTCTAAGCCACTTTTCCTTCTGGGTCACAGGGGGGTTGCTGGAGCCTATCCCAGGTGAGGTCGGGCAGAAGGCAGCATACACCCTGGACAGGTCGCCAGTCCACCACAGGGCAGACCAACATTTCACACCTATGGTCAATTTAGCATGTCCAAACAGTCTGACTGCTTGTCTTTGGACTAAGGAGGGGGGGCAGAGAACCTGGAGGAAACCCACACAGACACAGGGAGAACATGCAAACTCCACACAGAGAGGACCCCGGTCACCCGGCCGGGGAATCGAACCCAGACCCTCCTCGCTGTGAGGCGACAGCGCTACCCACCACGCCACCCTTTAAACAGAACAGTAAAATAAAAAGAAGTCAGTACTTGTTAGGAAGGGTCCCCTTGACTAGTGCTCTCCCTCAGAAACCAGAGAATGAAGCGATAAACCAGCTCGGCAATCCTACTAAGTCCCAAGACAGAGAGAGCTCTCGATGCAATAATGAACAACACTCTCGTAGAGAGATGAGAGTTTTATTCATAAAGCACACAGAAGAAGGAGCAGTCCCCTCTTTATAAACACAGAGAGCCCGTCCCACGTGCACGCAGGCAGCCAGGAAGGGCCCGACCACATTCTAACATGTCGTAACCTGCTGGTCCATACATGGAGTTGTTTTTCTCCATCTCTGGATGTGCTCAGTTCAACATCAAAATCCAGTAAGTCAAAAGTGCAAGTGGTTTGCAGAATAAAAGAGGAACAATAGTCATTAACAGCCTGTAAGTTTGCACAAAGGGCAGACACCCTTGCACCCTCAGCAGAGTCTGATTATATTAATACATGTTAGTCACTGGGGAAGAGACGGGCCAAAGGAAAGTTAACCCTTTCAGTACTTCTGTTAAAAAATACAATTGAATCAGGTTTTGGTACAATTATGTCCACCCCAGAGATAGTTTAGTAAAGTGGTGTAAAATTCAACCACTAAAAGGGCCATATTAAAAAATCTTTGGGCCAGCTGTGTTTTTGTTTTACTTTAGTTAACAGACTATTGTTTATTCAAAATATGCCAAAACTACAGCGGCAAAAAGGCACTAAATATGTGAACGGTTCAAAAATAATTTAAAATAAAAAACATTGTTTCATATAAAATAAATTAGCTGCAGAGAGCTGTTAAATCTCTTTAACAGCCTGGCTTTTTATTTAAAATAATTCTGTGGGCTGAATAGGATTGTGCCATGCTATCTTGGTTTCTGAGAGTGCAATATAGCTGAAGAAAATGGGGAAAATATGTAATTGGGATTTGTTTTATTTTTACTAATATTGCCACTGCAATTTGACAACCAGAATATCCACTTTTTTTTGAATGAATGAATGAATGTAGTTTTCCAGAAAAGCAGTGAATTATGGTTGTGATGTCACAACACTTGAAGGCTTGGTTGCTTCTTATTTACAGGCAGTTCACAGTTCACAAGACTTTCTTACTTAAAAAAGTAATACAATGTTTTTGATTATGCAGACTATAGATTTTTTATTTTTAAATGCATCTTTCACAATATGAACATTTCATTTTTGATAGAAAAACTAGAGTGTACCTACCAGAACACACAGTAAAGTTTGGTGGAGGGGGTATAATGGGCTGGGGCTGTTTTTCAGGGTTTGGGCTCTCAGTTCCAGTGGAGGGTGATGTTGATGCTACAGCACAAAGACATTTTACACAGTCAAGCTTCCAGCTTTGTGTCAGCAGTTTGGGGAAGAGCCTTTCCTGTTCCAGCAGGACTGAGATCCTGAGCACAAAGCAGCTCCATAAAGACATGGAGTGACCAGAGGAACTCCAGTGGCCCCCACAGAGCCCTGACCTCAACCCCACTGAACACCTTTGAACATTAATTTCCTCTGTGGAATTAATTACCATGGAACAGCAACCCAGCATCTGCTGGTGTTTGAGAAATTTGTTTAAGAAATGAAAACTATTTCACAATCATATTTTTCAACACCGAGATACGAGGAGTGGTTTTGCATTCCTGGGGAAAAAAAAGGAAAAAAAAAACATCTGGCTATGTTATCTTGGAGAAACAATGACATGAAATAACAGAACATGTCATTTCAATCCCCACCTGGGCAGCACCCTGCACTAAACCAATAAGAGTCCTTGGGCAAGACTCCCAACACCACCTTGTGATGATGCTAGCTGGTCTAGCACATCACCAACAACCTTCAACAAAACTCAAAGAGACAAAGGTATGAATATGCCTTTTATTAACGTAAAGAGACAGTTACTTACCTGTCATGCATGGCTCATTCGGTCTTCTTGTAGGTCTGCGGGTCTGGGAGGGACACAGGGACGGGGGTGCTCAGGTGGACCTGGGGAGAAAGATGTTAATGAACTCGTGGCAAGTATTGAACACTGGCTATGAATGACATTTGTAGATATATTTACTTGAAGTATATGCTGAATATGTATGTACTGTGAATGGAAACGTGACTGTTTTGTCTTACGAATACCTGAATTTAATTTTGGTTTACCCCCTCCCATCAGGGCAGTAGTAGGGGTTTGGTGCTTTGTGGATCGGGCAGTGTCCGAAGGCGTGGGCCTTGGCGTTCTGATCCTCAGTTGATGAAACTGGCTTTTGGAACTTGGAATGTTACCTCACCGGCGGGGAAGGAGCCTGAGTTGGTGCGCGAGGTTGAGAGATACTGGGTTGGGGAACGGGTCCTGACTGTTGTCTGTGCTTATGCACCGAACAGCAGTTCAGAATACCCAGCCTTCTTAGAGTCCTTGGGAAGGGGTGCTTGAAAGTGCTCCTCCTGGAGACTCGATTGTCCTACTGGGGGACTTCAACGCTCACGTGGGCAACGACAGTGTGACCTGGAGGGGTGTGATTGGGAGGAATGGCCTCTCTGATCTGAACCCGAGTGGTGTTCAGTTTTTGGACTTCTGTGCAAACCACAGTTTGTCCATCACGAACACCATGTTTGAACACAAGGATGTCCATAAGTGCACATGGCACCAGGACACCCTAGGCCGCAGTTCAATGATTGACTTTGTAGTCGTGTCATCGGACTTGCGGCCATGTGTTTTGGACACTCGGGTAAAGAGAGGAGCTGAGCTGTCAACTGATCACCACCTGGTGGTGAGTTGGATCAGGTGGTGGGGGAAGATGCCGGTCAGACCAGGCAAACCCAAACGTATAGTGAGGGTCTGCTGGGAATGTCTAGTAGAAGAACCTGTCAGATTGATCTTCAACTCACACCTCCGTCAGTGTTCCAGCATCTAAAAAAAAGAATAAAAAGAGTAAAAACATTTTTTTAAAAATTAAAATGTTATTGCCTTTTTAACTTTTTATATCCTATAACTATATGCTGTATTATTACAGAAAGCATCTTAGGATTGTAACGGGGAGCGAGGAGGCGGACGCATATGCGGAGATAAGCGTCAAGACAGTCCAGGTTCATGTAGCCAACACGGATAGATTGAGGCACAGACATGACGAGAGACACACCAAACAAATCCTAATCATCAAACACCAAACATCCAAACAGGTCAAACAACAAAGACCAGCCACAACTAGAGGCAGACACAGGGCTTAAATAATCACAGAGGAACAGCCGGGAACACAGGTGGAAACAATCAGGGGTGGGGTCACGAAACAAGGGGGCTGGACTAAAAAAACAAAACAAAGAACACGCGGGCTAAACCAAAACACAACACGAACACATGGACAGGACTGGGAGGGGCCAATCGTGACAAGGATTAGTTGATTTTACGATAAAATGATGAATACAGTACTTTACTTTGTTAAATTTCATAAAATGAGGATGTCAAAGAAGACGGCGAATTGCAGCTCTGGATTAAAGAGATATTTCAGTTTGGATTCGGAGAAAATGAGAAAACTGGTACGACCAAACCTGACGTACAACTGTGTTCACTTTTGCTGTGAATTCAATGTTTTTCCCATTTAGAATTACGTTACTTAATTTCTGTCGAATTTTCCCATAATCAGGAATTCCGAAGTCTTTCCAAAAAGTGGGTGACCTTGTCAAGTTTGTCACCATGGTGATCTTCACAGTGTCCACCCAACATGCAGCGCTCAACAACGGCCAGGTAAACCAGTCTTGTCTAAAGTTGAATGATGTAAACCAGAGGTGTGACTGGAGTCGTATGACGTGGGACAAACCTGATGACTGATTGTTTGTGTTGTCATATGTTGATACATTTTCCAATTAGAGTATAATATAATGGATTTCCCAGTTGTGTGCACTCTAGAAGATGGTTTAGTACAGACAGTAGTTCTACATGGAAATATGAACACTCAGAGAAAGGGTTCTTCTTTTGTTATAAGCTTGACATCTTAACAGAACCCTTTTGGTGCTATGTACAGACTTTGATAGAGTTCCTTATAGAACCTTTTTGAAAAACATGTTCTGCTTCAATCTGAAGAGTCTTTTCAGCATGCAGATGTTGTGAGTGCTCATGGTTCTATAAGGAACCATTGTCTTTACTAAACCCTTAAAGAACCATCTTTTAAAAAGTCTACAATGTAGAATAAAAAGGGAACAAAATCTGTAGTTTATTACAAACAACGTTGTGACACCGGAAGAAAACCTTGTATCTGCGTTTTTGTTGTTTTACAGTTTTCATCACGATTGGAACATAAAAAAAAAATAAATAAAAAAAAAACAAACAAAAAAAAACAAAGGCCCAAAATGACTTTTTAAAAATTCTGGTTACGCTGACTTTAAACGTAAAGCAGATTTTTCCTTCTCGTGTAAAGTTGCCATTTTGGAGATACGAGGTTTTGTTCAAAAACAGTGATGAAAACAAATGTCCAGCTTTTCCACTACTTGTTTTGTTTTGTGTTTGTTTGTTTGTTTGTTTGTTTGTTTTTTTATCCTCCAGGGACTAAGTGGACAAAACACTGGGCTGCTAATTAGCTGACAGTTAGCTGCGTACACTAAGTCATATTTTACCACTTCTCCTGGTAAAAGCTGGTATAGCAAGCTAACTGATAGATATTCAGCTTCCCAGTTCAGTTTTCTCACCTATTGAAAAAGGGCTGCCCCTGCTGGTCAAAACTGGTGTTACATGAAATTCATGCAGCAGTGAAAAAAAAATTGAGGGAGTTTTTTTATGGCTGAAATTTTACAAGTGATGTGTGTTTTGTGAATATTTTGTGTGTTTGTTTTTGTTTTTTCTACATGGAGAGATGATCAGTTATGATCAGAAATTATTATTATTTTATATATTAAGCTGAATAGTATCATGACCTGCAGACCTGGGACTCTAGTGTCAAGACATGGGACTTAGTGCTGGCGACTTGTTCCCGTCTCTAAACGATATGAGCTGATCCTAATTCTGCCTCTGCTGTTCCAGTTTGACTTCGGTGGATGGATGCCCAACTTTCCCAGCACCCTCAGACTCCCTCCACCCGCAAACAAGGGAGAAGCCACAGAACAAACTATTTTTGACACCTTACCTGATGTCAACACCACAGTTTACGGACTGGGTGCTCTGCACCTCCTGAGCAAGCAATCCTCTGACCGCGTGAGTCTAAATACAGGACACAGCTTACAGAATAGCTTATAAAGCTTTACAGTATCTACATTAACAAACATTAACGACATGTTGACAGTACAGTGACACTCTATCACTATGACATAATAGCAACTGAACCATCTTCTAATCATTTGTGAATTATAAATGTATAATTTAGGATTGTGGATTAATAAAGTGCTACTGTTTGAATTCTCCAGTTTATGTCGTGACGTAACTGTAAATAGTTTTCATAATTATATTTTATATTTAAACATAATGAGCAATATGGTGTATCTATATACATTAAGTCATGACATTAGAACAGACCAGTTAATGATATTTAGTGTTTAAAAAGTTCATATTAAGCCATTGATAATGATTTATTGATTAATTAATAGATTCATTAAAAGATTCATTCATAAATACATTATTAAATCACATCATTACAATAACAGTCCAGTTAATGATATTTAGTGTTTAAAAAGTTTGCAATTAATAATGATCAACAGAGTAGGAATATAATTAATAACCACTTTATTTTTAAAAGCAATATTTATTCATAATTATTATGTTTTTGAACACACAAAGGTTGCAAATTATTTATGTTGTCAACAAGTAATTATTTAAGTGTTAATTAAGCATTGGCTATTACTTAGTAACTGATGAAGTACTTTGTAATTATAACTGAGGACACCGATAGTTTAGCTTAAGTTTATGAATTAATTACTCATTAATAGTGTACGTATTCTGCTAATAAGTGTGTTTACTCATATAAAAACTATGTATTAATGCCGTTAATTAATCCAGTAATATATCAATGCATATCCCTCCAATGTGCAGTCTTGTATGAAATGCAGCCTTTTTCTCAAATTTTCACTGTTAATTATTCTTTACTACATTAATTAACATTTCTCTACAACTAAAGTGACAATCTTCACTACTATTAAACTAATTTTACTACAAATCCACGACTAAAAGTAGACTGTACGCATTTTTCTGTGAATCACAGAGCAAAGTTTGTTGACTCTCTCAGTGGAAGGCAACCCAAAAGTGAATGTGCCTGGGAGATAAATTAATAGAGCATTTAAGAAATAACAGGTGATCCTCTCTTAAAATAACATCTAATCTTCATTATAGTTCATACCAGTTACGACTAAAACCACTGAGATAAGAAGAAACAAAATGTAGAGATTTCTAGAGAAATTCAGTAGTTTGGTTAAACTTGAGCATCAGGATTTTAAGAGATGTTACTTGTCACCATGTCTGGATTCACCATGTTTGCTTTCTGGGCTCTAGCCAAGAGCCGTGGTTCTACAAGCTAATAGTAATGAGCTGCGGTTCGGTTTCATAGCAAGTCGAGAAATCCAAAAGCAATGGAAAATAACAAAATTATGCTGTATTAAATCAGTAATGTATACTGCAATATGTTTATAAAGTTACCCTCCAAACTCTGGCTTAAAAACTTTATCCAACGTCGGGTTAGACCTGAAATTTATCACTGTCTAGATCAGGGGTGTCAAACTCAACCACTGAGGAGCCATTTAAAAACATTCCACCTGTCGGCCAGAGAAAAAAATAAAACTGTTTTTAGTTAATGTTGTGCTACAACCCCAACTGACCATTGTTTATTCAAAATATGCAAAAGCTTCAGCAGTAAAATGCAGACATTTACAGTAGACCTTAAAATATTACATAGTTGAAATACTCAAAAATATTACAGAAACACTTGAAATAGTCAAAATACTCAAAAATATTACATAAATACTTGAAATACTCAAAATGCTCGAATATTACATAAATACTCAAAAATATTGCATACATATTTGAAATACTCTATACCAATAAGAGTCCTTGGGCAAGACTCCTAACACCACCTTTGCCCACCTGTGTAAAATGATCAAACTGTAAGTCGCTCTGGAGAAGAGCGTCAGCCGAATGCCGTAGATGTAAACGTAAACACTAAACGAAGAATTAACAGAGCAGTAACGCCCCCTTCTGTAATCATAACACGGGTAGTTATCAAATCCTATGTAGGGGTTTAAACCCTTTCCTGATGAGTTTGGAGAGAGAGGTCAGCTCTCAGTATATTGGAAAAATTGTGACCAAGTGAAGAGGCTTTTACTGCCATTCCATCTCTGCTCCAGAGCACAGTGGAGTGAAATCACAGTCCTCCAGGAACGACACGGAGCAACACGGGACAGGACAAGCAGTACAAAGTGCAGAAAAATTAGACTCGAAACAAACAATAAATCTGATCGGTTAAAGCGACAGGACAGCGTCCAGCTCTGAGCAGGACGTGGGGGTAGAGAATAAGGTGCAGAGATGTTTAACATGATCTGTGATCTGTGATTTCGTGAGGAGTGAAGATCCTGTTCTTCTCTTGTGTTCCTGCAGCGGCAGCTTGGACAGTACACAGAGGAGCTGTTCGGCGACGAGGAAGCGCTCCGTGAAATTCAAGCCTTTCAAAAAGCTCTACAGGAGTTTGAACAGAAGGTTAAGAGCTGGAACAAAGACCTTCACCCTCCCTACCCTTACTTGCAACCATCACATGTGGATAATAGCGTTGACCTTTAGAGTGGTCACCTGGGCAGAGGCATCTTTAGACCTCTAGACCTTTGGATAAACTCTTTGATTTTCATTTTGATTGATGTATCTGATCTTTACTGCATAATCAACATGTGCTAGCTGAGCACATGAAGTGGGGATGTGGTTATTTCACCTCGAGTCTTTTTCGAGTTTTTCAACCTCTATAACCTGATTTTCACTCAAACTCGATCAGTGTTTGTCTGTCCTGTCACTAGACGCTTCTCTCTTGAACTGAGCATGCTCAATACTGAAAATGACAACATGTAACTCTGCTAAAGAGGAAAACAGGGGCTTTAAGGGAAAATGGGTGAAGGGATACAGAAGACAACGGGAAAACACCCAAGAGTCAATCTGGTGTATCACTTACAATTATATTATTATATATATATATGATTATATAAAAGGTGGTGGGTTCCTTTTCAGATACAGATGCTGTTAAATCCAATATGATCATAAAAATAAACGAGTTTCATCTGAGCTTCTTCCGGGTTCTGACTCTTTCTTGAAAACACTCAACAAACTCCCTGACTTCTGAGATATTTAAAACATGCGGATTTCTGGAATTCTGGATGTGCTCCTAAAATAGAAACAGGGACTGTATTCCAGAAACATCCCAACTCTGAAATCGGCTCTGTTTGGTCTCCATGACGACTGAGTTTAGTTCAGTATCTGCTCCAGAATAACAGCTCCGACCTTCATCCTCTCATCACTAACTGCAGATCAGAAAACAGCGTCACACAAACATCCTAACCGGACCAAACCTCCTAAATCCTGTCCTGACTTTAGGATGAACCCCAGCAGGGTCCCGACTCCTGTTTAAGGCCCGTTTCTCTGGTTCTGAGGCGGCTGAGTCAGGCAGCGTAGTTCACTACCAGCATAATGAGCTCCATTTATTCCTACTGTAAAACGCGGCTTTCACTGGGAGACGTTTTTCTCTTCTAACTCTGCGTTTAAACATCTCAGATACTCCACCGCCCCTCTGAGTTAATGTAGATGATGGAGTATTACAGTGATGGAGGCGGAGCTGAACAGGTGTCTGGTTATTAGGAGGAGGAACGTCGGCGCGCTCAGTGAAACAGTATGGCAGCATATTCTCTAGACCTTGTTCAGATTCAGATGGAAAGAATGTATTTGGCTTTGCTTTTCTGTGCGTAACAGCTGGAAAACGATCACAAGGCAAAATGTTTCCTGTTCATCGACTGAATCGAGTGACTGACAATATTAGAAGTGTCGCCCACTTGTGATTAAATGTCCTGTTTGTGGCCAAAGTTACAGTGTATTAATATCCCTGTTTATAACTGCATCATCGCTGTCAGCAAGGCTTCCTGCCAATCAAACGCAGTGGGAGGGATGCTGGGAGGAACTCTCTCCAAAGTGGTTTTCATGTGGAAGTGATTCCTGATCAACTAGGAGAGCTACTGTCAGCACAAATGCTCAGTCTTGTTTATTGTTTCCTTTCAATTGTTCTTTGTCGTACTTGTGTTATCATTATTATTATTATTATTATTATTATTATTATTTTATTTTTTTATTTTTTATTTTTTTATAGATCAGTTGAAGAAACAACAGCCGAGCGTTTGTGGTAAAATGAGCCCAGTTCTGTGTAAAACAGACTCCAGAGTTCGTCATAAGGAATTCCAAGCAGGTGACGAGGTGGAGCTTCTTCACTGAGGGTCTCTGGGCTTTTGAGGGGAAATCTACTAAAGAACACCGTAAAATGATCTACTTAAACAAATGAACTGTTCAACCTCAATAAACGCCCTGAATCCACCAAAATTTCCCTCAGTGCACTAATTTACTCGTGAAAATATTAAAGGACTTTTAATTTCATCTGACGAGACACTTTTACAGTGAACTGAAGTGCAGCAGAGAAACAAAAATCAGGAGGAAATCAACAAACTTATGGTTTGACTCGGACTGTAAAAGCTCCAGTGACAGAATAATTACTCTAAAAATGACACTTTACAATTAAATAAGATAAGATAAGATAAGATGAGGCTTTATTGTCATTCACATCACATGTGGTACATGAGGTGGAATGAAACATTGTACTCACGGTCCAGTTAAACTCCCAAAGTAACAAACAATAAACAATAAACAATAAATAGAAGGTGCAAATAAAGGGGAGGACAAACAACAGCAGCATGAGTACGAGGTAGGAGGTGTACATCTAAATACTGGTAATGTATAAAGTGACATGTGGGATATATATATATATATATATATATACAGGCACACACACATATATCTTACGAGTGAAATCATTTTAAATCTAGTTTTATATAAATATATATAACTAAAAAAGGGCAGCTAATTACCTGACAGTTGGGTTATAATTTGAAGTATAAACCTATGTGGACAGTTATAAAATTATCCTCATATGTAAATAAATTTGGAAAAGTGCTGGAAATTAAACTTTTACTTCATCTGAAATAATTCATAAAAAGCAAATTAAGTAAATAAAAATGACAAAAACTGAATGATAAAAATATAAATGTGTCCACCAGTTTAAGCCCCAGACCCACTTCCAGTAAACGTCGTCAGACAGTTTTAGACCAGCTGTGAATATGAATGTGTTTATCATCGCGTTACAGTGAAATAATGAAGTGATGCTTCTTATTGATGTAGTTGTGCTGCTCTGTCAGCAGTCTGAGCTGCTACACTCTGATCTGATCTACAGGCCAGGACAGGTTCTTAACCGAGGCTTTAAAGCGGCTCGCTGGGCCGCCGCTGGGTCTGGCCCTGTGGCCGGGCCGTGCGGTGGAGCCCTGTGGTGATAACGTGTGGTTCCACAGCGCCTGATGAGTCACGGTTTCAGTGCGGGGAGGGTTACAGTCTCTAATGGAAGCAGGTGGACTATCGATCAGCCTGGCCGATCGCTCTGATTGAGACGTGTTTTATGGCGGCTGGATGGGCAGTGCTGTGGAGAACGCGTGCCGTGGGGAGTTTGGGGTTCTGTAATAAGGAAGTGAGGCCGCTGGGCTCGGCTCTGATGATAAGATACCGCAGCTCGGTAACTAATCACTGGTCAAGGTCAGTCGAGGAGGAGCTCAGTGTCGTGTTTGGGTACGAGGTTAGATCAGCTTGTTCACGGTTCTAAAGAGCCTCAGTGTGGAGTTACTTGAGGATATCACTGCTGTCTAATAAATAAATAAATAAATAAATATTATCTTCACGCCATTTGAAGGCAGTACCTGTTCTTTACATTGTCTAAAAAATATTCAACATTGAAACATAATTTAAACCAATTATAAAATATCATACACTCTTAAAAAAGATTATTCTTCTGGGGTTCTTTAGTAAACACCCTGGTTCTATACGGAACCTGGAACGCTCCAAAAACCCTTTGCATGATGAAATGGTTCTGATGAAGAAATGTAACAAGAGAAGAACCCTTTCAAAAGTATTCCACGTAGAACCATGTGCAGCACATTCTCCTTCAATCGGAAGAACCATTTCACCATGCGCAGAACCGTATCAGTAGGTTCTTTGAGTGTTTGGGGTTCTATACAGAATCATTGTCTTTACTAAAGAGCCCTTGAAGAACCATCTGTTTTGTTGTAGAATGTGTTGTACATGGTTCTGTATAGCAAAGCTTAACCAAGCTTAACATCGTAACAACAGAAGAACCCTTTTTGGTGCTGTGTAGAACCATATACAACAAACTGTCCATCAGTCTGAAGAACCATTTCACCATACAGACAAGCCTTTCTATACAGAACCACTGTTTTTACTAAAGAACACTTGCAAAACCATTTTTGATGGGAATGCGTTGTACATGGTTCTGTAGAGCACCGATCCATGTTCTTTCTACTGTTACAAGCCTTTTGGTGCTATTTAGAACCCTTTTCAAAAAAGTTCTATTTATAGCCATTTACAACACGTTCTCTATCAGTCTGGAGAACCATTTCACCAGGCAAGGGGTTCTTTTGAGTATTCAAGAACCATTTTCTTTCCTAAATAAGCCCTGAAGAACCATCTATAAGAGGGAACCATGAAGTTGATCTGCAGTTGGTCTCTAATAAACACGGTTCTCTCAGCTGGGAGGGAAAATGCGAAATGTGTGAATTTAGAAGGAAATTTTCAGGTGAAGCGTCTCAGTCGTGTCGTTCACGTCCTTGAGTTCGTCTTCAGAGTCCAAAAACCTTGATCTGCTCCCACTCGTCCCCTTCGGCGGCGCCACGGCCCCTTCACTGATTACCAGCAGCGCTCATTAGCACTAATCTCTGGCTATTATTGGTGGCTGTGTAATAAAGTTTACAGCGGTCATTCGGACAGATAAACAGAGACGGTGAAGTAGACGGACGCTCTTTAAATCTGCCGTGAGAAGGACGCGCTCGGCTGGGAGAAGCTGCTTCTGTAGAGCAGGTCATCCCAAACGCTGCTGTAGAGTTTATTCATCCCCAATATTACTGACCGACTGAAGAGCTGGACGAAAATGTGCAGACGGAAGAGCAGCTGGTCTTCGTTTGAGGTGCTCCTGACCATCACGGCCGCTTTGCTGTTGGTTGTATGTGTTGGTCTGAGCGTCGTCTCCTGGCTGGCCCTCCGTCCCGGTAAGAACTTCTTTGTTTATTCTTTCATCACTGATTTATTCCCAGCGTATCTGCCATTCGTTATGTTTTGGTCCTGCTTATCTCTGCGCTTATTTGTTTTCTGTACCGTCATACAGAGACTGGACATTGTCCCTGATTGGTTCTTAAAGGGAGCTTGCAGGCCTTGAAACAGTGGACATGTCCAGTACTATTAAAATACGGCATATAATCCAAATGGGAACGTTTTTATTGTAAAAAATTCATGAAAAACAGGCAAAATTCCAGCACATTTCGGACCGCCGCCGCATTACACTGATGTCATTTGGTTTTACTCTGATACTCACTGGATAATCTCAAAACTTCTGGCCAATGACGGCTTCCCCTTTTCTCTATACTCAGTGTTTTAATCCGTAGAGTTAGTCATAATATTAGATGTAAACTCTCCTCTGATCATGTTCCTCTTTTGTTCCTATCCGGTCTGGACCACAGGAGGATGGGTTCCTCTGTTGAGTCTTGGTTTCTCTCGAGGTTTCCTCTTGCTCTTCATACAGCTGCTTTGTGACGACACCTGTTGTCAATATAAATAATATAAATATATAAATAAATTAGATTTAGACTTTGGCTATAGGGGAGTGTAGTGTTCCTCTTGAGGACTCTCAGGCTCTAGCTAAAATTGGAAAGGCCAAATGATATAACAAGCTGTGTCCCAATTCAGGGACTGCATCCTTTGAAGAACGTGGTCTACGCAGTCTGAACCGAAACGAGATGGTCTGCTCCTGTTCGTGTCACAGCACCGGTGTTCCTGCCCACATCACAAAACTTCCTTCTTTCCCATTTCTTCCAAAATTCTTTACAGATGGAGCCAGAAACTGATTACAGTCTGAAAAACGAAGAGAAGCATCAGCGTACGTTTCACTTCAGATCCGACTGGCCTTCTTTTAGCATGTGTATCGTTAGATATTCGACTATGAAAAGGGCCTCTTCAGCCGCCGTTCGCTCCTCCGCTGACACTGCCATGTTCTCGAATCCTCACCGTCACACAGAGAACCTCGGGATATGTTTGCTGGTGAAGGATCCACCTGTTAGATTTTCCTTTCCATGGAAAAGAAGGACACATTTCTTGGCCGTATATGAAGGCGCCTCTGCAATGGGACGTCCTAGTCGCGCTGCTATGACGCAATCGGCCTTCAAATGCAGCAGAAGGACGCAGCCCCTGAACTGGGACCCAGCTTTAGAGTTAAATGAGATGTTTAACTCGCTGCTCCTGGTAAAAGAAGTTTGTTTATCTTTAATAATAAATAAAGTATTTTGCTTTATACAATATACTTGAATGGTAGTGGACATGGACACCACATTGCGGCCTGTATGTTTTAACAGTCAGGGGTCCCTTTGATATCAAACACAGCAGGTATGGAGGCCTTCACTGAACAAAGTGGCTCATCGGTTTAGCCTAAAAACACTAGTCATGTGGTATTTAATCAGTTTATACTTTGAATGAAGTGCAAATGTTGGATGTAGGTCAATTCCAATCTAAAGCAAACACCTCAGATCAGCTTCTGCACTTCTCACAGTGGACCAGCTTCATTGGATGGATGGATGGATGGATGGATGGATGGATGGATGGATGGATGGATGGATACTTTATTGATCCTGAAGGAAACTTAGCAGCCAGTATCAGACACACAACACAGTACAGTAACAGTAATTAGGGTGTAAACAATATAACAGGAAGAATAAATATAAAGACCTTCTCTACAGGCAGATATACAAACAGACAAATACAACAATCTGGAATAAGATCTATAACCTGAGATGGAAGAAACAGTGCACCAATGACCATACAGGGAGGGACAGGTATAATGACCACACTGAATAAATTAATATGTGCAGGTATTGGTAGCAAAATAAAATGTCCAGATGTGCAATAAGGTATGCAGAAAGTGCAATATGTGCAGCAAGGTGTCCAGATGTCCAGAAGGATAAAGAAGCATAAGATTAAGCCTGAGATGTAAGACCTATGATTCGTGACTCCAAAGAGCTAATAGTGACACAGTAGTGTGTTCACTGATTCCTAAGGATTTGTGTGATGTGAGCCATTTTCCTTTATTTACATACACCAGTAGTGAATCATAACAAAACA
Source organism: Pygocentrus nattereri (assembly GCF_015220715.1). Classification (NCBI taxonomy): domain Eukaryota; kingdom Metazoa; phylum Chordata; class Actinopteri; order Characiformes; family Serrasalmidae; genus Pygocentrus; species Pygocentrus nattereri. The sequence continues at coordinate 1,087,409 of NC_051226.1, forward strand.
CAGGACCACAAAACGCAACCCCTGAAAAGCTCTGACAGCCACGCTCTACATAAACCTTCCAACTACTGCTGGAGCAGAACATGAGGAGGAAGAAGACTCGGTCAGCGGGATTCAGATCGGCAGGTTAACTGACACTACAGTTAGCCCTCATCCCCGTCCCATCTTCTAAGCCGCTTCTGCCTCAGGGTCATGGGGGGTGCTGGAGCCTTTCCCAGCGGTCATCGGGCGGAAGGCAGGATACACCCTGGACAGGTCACCAGTCCATCACAGGGCAGACAGACAGACACATTCACGCCTAGGGACAGTTTGCCATGTCCAAATGGCCCGACTGCATGTCTTCGGACTGTGGAGGGAAACCGGAGAACCCCATGCAGACATGGGGAGAACATGCAAACTCTACATAGAAAGGACCCTGGATGCCTGGCCGGGGAATCGAGCCCAGGCCCTTCTCGCTCTGAGGCGACAGCGCTACCCACCGCACCACCTCTTTTTCCAAAATCAAATTCCTCCTGGTGGATCCTCCTGTGAGTGGAAAGCAGGCTTAGCCTGGAATCCAAAGCAGTAAAGAGCAGTTTGACATGTTCAAAAGGAACATAACCATAACTATTCCTAAAATTTTATTTTTTAGCCAATCAGGATGAAGCAGTGACCCGCAACTCCGCACTTAGTGGAAGTCTGACCATCTCAGAAGGAGCCGTTTTCAGCGAGGAGCTCAGAAACAAAAGCAGCATGGAGTTCAAAGTGCTGGCCTTCGACTCGCAACTGCTGGTGAATCATCTCTTCCCTTTATTCTGGAATTTGTGCAAACTTTTTGCGGATATATTTTATGTGGAACATACTGAAACAAAGCATATATTTATCTTCAGTAGAAAGTGCTATGTGTCCCTACAACCAGTTACATTATTCATGATTTCGATATACAAGTTAATGGAGCCTAAAGTTGTATGCAAATGTTTGGGCAATCCTACAATAACAGGTGAAAAGGGCTAAACACAATTTCTGCAGCTAAATATTGAAAATAGAAAAGTGCATTTTCTTCAGGACTGATTTCACAGCTTACACAGTTCCCTCATGGGAGCTAGAGTGTTGCTAGGTGGTTGTTATGGTCCCCCACATGGTTAGTGGGGTGTTCCTAGTGGACCTGTATCAACACAACATAAATTGGATGCACAAATTCATTATCCTGGTATGAAAAAAAGTTAGAGGCTTCAGATGAATCCAGGCAAAGTTACGGTTTCTAGATGATGAAGGACCAACTGGGTGAGCCAGTCTGCTGCAGAGCCACCCTGAGGCAGAGCAGAGCTGCAGCTCTAGGTAGTTAAGACCACCAGAGACAGAAGCTGATTGTGGGGGAGGCAGATGAACAATCAGCTTCAGGGAATCTGGATTTGAGCTTCTGTTTTGCCCCTAACAAACAGCATAACGTCATGTTTATTTTCAGGGACCCTACTAGAAATTTGACGTTGAGACATTCTAAGAGGTCCAAGAGATTAGAAAGTGGGTCATTCTCTTTATTGTGGGCAGAATCTTGCTTTTGTTTTGTCTCGATCTTAATGTGGTGACCAATGCTGCGGTCAGTGTGCTACCATCATGGTGCCCTCATTTAACTTGCTGTGATGTTACAGATATTTCCCTGACCATCAAAAAGGTAGCCAGGTAGGAGGCACCAAACATTTGTGCTCAGGGTCCAGTACGATCAAGATCTGCTGCTAACACTCATAGAGGCCTGGCTAACAAGCCGAGGAGTTGACTGACGCTGAGGTCTGCGGAGCTGCGGCCTGGAAGGAACCCAGTTTGACGCTCCTGATCTAAACCTTCCTCCTCTGGCTGCTGTTTTGTCAGATCTCTGAAGCTTTTGGCCGCGGTTCCCTCAAAGATCAGTTCAGAAGCTGCAGAGTGACTGAGTTCAGGTAAGACCTAATGTGGAACATCTCTTAAGGTCTAATTAACCGTTTCTCCCCGCACTCTAAAGGCACCCCACCTTTCTCCTCCGCAGCCAGGGCAGCGTAGTTGTGAATTTTGACCTTCTCTTCCACGATGCTGTGGATTCAAAGTCAGCGGAGGACCAGTTGGTAGCTGGTGTCCAGACCAGTGGAGGACTCACTGTTGACACCAGCAGCATCCAGATCTCAGGTAAGCCCCACCATCTCAGTGCTGGAGCTCTTAGTCCGTACACAGTGAAAGCTAGTGTCACAGAAACGTTCTCCTTTAAAAGGAGACCACTGAAAGAGGAGGAGGTGCAGACTGCATTACTCATCTGCACTGCATGTCTGAGTGTCAGCAGGAGATGAGGTGTGAGTTTGAGTTTGATGGAACATCATTGTTGGCTGCTCAGTTTTGTTTTGCACAAAGAAAACACTGATTTTTTTGTTTTTGAGACATTTTTTGTCATTTTTTTGTCACCTACATAAAACACACTATATATCTGTCTATCTATCTATCTATCTATCTATCTATCTATCTATCTATCTATCTATCTATCTATCTATCTATCTATCTATCTATCTGTCTGTCTGTCTGTCTGTCTGTCTGTCTGTGTCTGTCTGTCTCTCTGTCTGTATATCTGTCTATCTGTGTCTCTCTGTCTGTCTGTCTCTTTCTGTTTGTCTATCTATCTATCTATCTATCTATCTATCTATCTATCTATCTATCTATCTGTCTGTCTGTCTGTCTGTCTGTCTGTCTGTATATCTGTCTATCTGTGTCTCTCTGTCTGTCTGTCTCTTTCTGTGTGTCTATCTATCGATCTATCTATCTATCTATCTATCTATCTATCTATCTATCTATCTATCTATCTATCTGTCTGTCTGTCTGTCTGTCTGTGTCTGTCTGTCTCTCTGTCTGTATATCTGTCTATCTGTGTCTCTCTGTCTGTCTGTCTCTTTCTGTTTGTCTATCTATCTATCTATCTATCTATCTATCTATCTATCTATCTATCTATCTATCTATCTATCTATCTGTCTGTCTGTCTGTCTGTCTGTCTGTCTGTCTGTCTGTGTCTGTCTGTCTCTCTGTCTGTATATCTGTCTATCTGTGTCTATCTATCTATCTATCTATCTATCTATCTATCTATCTATCTATCTATCTATCTATCTGTCTGTCTGTCTGTCTGTCTGTCTGTGTCTGTCTGTCTCTCTGTCTGTATATCTGTCTATCTGTGTCTGTCTGTCTGTCTGTCTGTCTGTCTATCTATCTATCTATCTATCTATCTATCTATCTATCTATCTGTCTGTCTGTCTGTCTGTCTCTTTCTGTTTGTCTGTCTGTCTATCTATCTGTGTCTTTCTGTCTGTCTGTCTGTCTGCCTATCTGTGTCTGTTTGTCTGTCTACCTGTCTGTCTATCTGTGTCTGTCTGTCTGTCTCTGTCTATCTGCGTCTCTCTGTCTATCTGTGTCTCTCTGTCTGTCTGTCTGTCTGTCTGTCTGTCTCTTTCTGTTTGTCTGTCTGTTTGTCTCTTTCTGTTTGTCTGTCTGTCTATCTATCTGTGTCTCTCTGTCTGTCTGTCTCTCTGTCTGTCTGTCTATCTGTGTCTGTCTGTCTACCTGTCTGTCTATCTGTGTCTCTCTCTGTCTGTCTGTCTGTCTCTCTGTCTATCTGTGTCTCTCTGTCTGTCTGTCTCTTTCTGTTTGTCTGTCTGTCTGTCTGTCTGTCTATCTGTCTCTCTGTCTGTCTGTCTATCTGTGTCTGTCTGTCTACCTGTCTATCTGTGTCTCTCTCTCTGTCTATCTCTTTCTGTTTGTCTGTCTGTCTGTCTGTCTGTCTGTCTATCTGTGTCTCTCTGTCTGTCCCTCTCTGTCTGTCTGTCTGTCTGTCTGTCTCTCTCTACAGCAGTGAAGTGTGCTGATGGTCAGAAGGTGTGCAGAGACGGTCTGACGTGTGTGTCTGTGTCAGATTTCTGTGATGGGAAGCTGAACTGCCCGGACGGCTCAGATGAGTCGGAGAGAATCTGCGGTACTGACGATAAACTCTCATAACTCAGAGTGTCGTAAACGTCAGAGTATCGATGATCCTGTCTGTGCTGTAAGTTACTGAGGTTTGTGTCTCCATAGCGACGGTGTGTGATGGACAGTTCCTCCTGACGGGTCCGACTGGCCATTTCCACTCTAAGAACTTCCCCCTGGATTATGACAGTGAAACGAGCTGCCGCTGGATCATCCGGTACGTCTCTCCGGTTTTCACATCTGCTCAGGGAGTTCGTCCTCCTAACTGTCGCTCTGCTGCCACGAGGCTAATGTATCTAACAAGAAATGGAAGCTAATAGCCCACCAATTAGCATAACTGCGTGCCTAATGCAGTTCACCTAATCATCACTTCCTCACGTCAAAGTGAGGATTCTAGTAGAATTGATTAAGAGACGCTTATTAGTCCCAAACTGGGGAAATTCCACCTCCGCATTTAACCCATCCGTGCAGTGAAACACCACATACACACTAGTGAGCACACACACACTAGGGGGCAGTGAGCACACTTGCCCGGAGCGGTGGGCAGCCCAATCCGATCTTCCGGTCACAGGGCCGGTTCCCTGACCTCCAGACCACGACTGATTTCTGCACACGCATAAAGATGGGTTTTCTAGGGTTCTTAGGGAAGAAAATGGTTCTATAAAGAACCATGAAATTTCAAAGAATGCTTAATACAGTGTCAGAAACAGTAGCAACCACCTGGAAAACTGAACTGAATACTTCTTCAGATTAGATAACTCTGATTTTTCTGTGATAGAAGCTCCAGCTCTGCTCCTGCAGCTGTTAATACTCTGTTATTAATTATATCTGCCCCTCTGTTTTTCCTCTTCATTTTCCATAGAGTTAACGATGGTCTGGCCATTAAGATCGTCTTCGATGTTTTCCAAACAGAGGAAGAAATCGATATTTTGTATCTTTATGAGGGAATTGGAGCTGAAAAGAAGCTGGCATGTGAGTTGATCAACATTTAGTCTTATTTATAATACCTAATCTTTTTAGCTTTATTATTTTATGAGCATAAAACACAAATGTGGTGTTGATTGCCTTGCAAGGGAATTCCAATGAATGTTCAAAATTCCTGCATAGCTAACTGGTTAAGATGTAAACAGAGCAGTTCTGGGTGGTTTGGTGTGAAACACTGAAAGAAGAAGAAGAAGATTTATGTTTTACACAACGTCTCAACTTCACTGGAATTGGGGTTCTAGATAAACTGACCGGGTCAGAACCGTTCCCAGTGGTGGTGATGGGAACCAGACGTCCCTCTAAAAGCTCCTACAGAAAGTTCCTACATGAACTGGTTCTGAATTCACTGCCTGATGACTGAGACGCTTTTATGAGAGTTTAGAGAACTTCAACTCCATTCATGGTGGAGGGAAACACAGATTCTGTCTCTATTTTGAAACTGCTTTTATTTTTCTCAGATGCGCTGTCTGGTTCTTCTCCTGGAACCGTCTGGCTCTTGTCCAGTGAAGCCACTGTAGAGTTCTCCTCCGACTTCATCGTCAACAGGCAGGGCTTCAACGCCTCTTACTGGGTGGAGAACCTTAGCCATCTCAGCAGTACGACTCCTTTTCAAACCAGTCAATATCCACTCATTTACAGATGAGCAGATGATCCCTGAGCTTCTTCTGTCCATTAGTTTGTCTTTTCTTGTTAATTGAAACATATAAAAACTTACACTTGTAAACTTACACATGTAAACTTACACATGTAAACTTATACTTGTAAACTTACACTTGTAAACTTATGCTTGTAAACTTACACTTGTAAACTTACACATGTAAACTTTTACTTGTAAACTTACACTTGTAAACTTATGCTTGTAAACTTACACTTGTAAACATATATATGTAAACTTATACTTGTAAACTTACACTTGTAAACTTATACTTGTAAACTTACACTTGTAAACTTACACTTGTAAACTTATAATTCATCATGTAGTTAAATGACATCATAACTGGTTCTGAGAAACTCTGCAAATACCACATCATCATTTTCTCAATTTTCCTGGAGTAAAAATATACTTTAGTAATTTTTTCTATACTTTATAAACTTCGTTAAAGTTTTATAACTCTAATTACAGGTCATTTGAACTCTACTGGTGATATTTTATCAAATATCATAATCTTAAAATGTAGCATAGAGAGCTAATAGAGGGGATTTTGATTGGGTGCCAGGATGTGATTCTAATATTATTCTCAGTTTTTGACTTTTACAGCCAACATTGTGTTTTTTTCCCTGTATTCCTCAGTAAATGTTTAGCCCTTACTCTGTGCCTGCCGGCACGGTATTGCTCACATTAGCACTTTAATGAGGATCTCAAAACTAATCCTGCTGCGTCTTGATTTATCCCCAGTTTAACACCAGCTACACCGTTTCTAGCCGACGTGTGGACATTTGAAGCTTGTAACAGCAAATTTATTTATTTATTTATATTTTTGGATAAACCTTTATTGCAGTTCATAACAAAGCAATACAAAACAACCAACCAGACAGTGAACACTGCATAATCCAGTTGGAAACTAGAGTTCGTTAATTTAGTCATATAAATTTTCCCAATTACTAATTATTGATTGCTGTGCTTTGATAGTCTTAACTGGAAAATGTTCCCCTCAAACTATATTTTGAAAACTAGATCTCCATAATTTTGTAGCTGAAAGTTACAGGCTTCACTTTGTTTGTTGTTCATTTACTGTAGGTTTAAATTTCAGGTCATTTCTAGTTTCTAAAAAGTATTTTTAAAACTTTAATAATTCCTGTAGATGTTTTAAAGTACGAGTCTCTGGATCACCTGAGAGTCCTGAAGTCTTCAGGTAGTGTCTGATCTCAGGTCTGATGCCTGGTCACTGACTGGCTCCGTGTTTTCAGATGAGGAGAAGATAAGCTGCTCGTTTGAAGAAGGTTTCTGTTTCTGGAGGCAGGAGCCTGAAGATGACGGAGACTGGATCAGAACGGCAGGCTCCACTGTCCCTCCCCTCACTGGACCGAGCTTCGACCACACGCTGGGAAACCAGTCTGGTGAGTCACTGAACCATCTGACTAATATTACAGCAAGAACAGTTGAGAAAAGGGTTCATTTTAACCAGCCTATTCTGAAATCTGTACATTTAGATATAATATTAAAACTAGCCTTATCGTTTGCAGTTGGGGTGATTGCTATTTTCAGAAATTGCAGTGCAGGTTATGTGATGATCTTATAATAATCTTACAACAATCTCAAAATGAGAAATATTAGACATAGAGATTAGATTTAACATCATTTA